>NC_056741.1:27652223-27662223 GCF_019279795.1 Protopterus annectens
GAATATTCATTTATCCATCAAGGTTTTTAAAATAACCAGACCTCAAGGATGATACCTAAGGGTCATTTTAATTAGTTTTGAATATTCAGTGCTATTAACCTATCATGAGCCACTTCATACTCATGTTTACTGATGTTTTTCAATCTTTATTTATAACTTTGCTATTTGTGTAAGTATATATCTTGCATGCATAAAGCTGTTTTTGAAAAGATGATTTGATGAAGACCAGTTAGTGGACAAAAGTATTATCATACAAGAAAAAAGCTGAGTTCTTTTTGTGACTAGGTCATATTTTTATTATAGTGACTTTTGAAGTTCTGGGGTGCTTTTAACGGTTTCTGAATGCTGGATTTTAGATAACTGGCCTGTATTTTAATAAACAAAGTAGTGAAGGTAGCCTGCTACTCTATGCTGGGGTCAGCTATTCTCGCATCTCTGATTGTGTTTACATTAGAAATAAGAATTTACTTAATGTTAATGCTTCACATGCACACAAATGTCATAATGGAAATGTGAAGTAATTTGGTTATACTGTTTTTGCAGGAATTAATTGGCATAGGTGGAGTGACACTGTAAGTCTATTGAATGTATTAGAAGCTGAGTTAATTTTAAGATGTAGAACTTTGGATCCACTTGGGTTGAACAATAACATTGCTTTACAATATTTAATATGCTTATTAAAGGGAAACATACTCTTCTACTTTAAATCATCAAGTATTTAAATATTTAATGACTATAACTTTACTGATTGGATACACTGCAATGTAATTAAGTGGGTTTATGATGTTAATTCAGATTGACTCCTTTCAGAAAGCAATTTCCCTGAGGTGTTGGGGGGGGGGTAAAGTCTTTTTATTTGTGCTGTCTTCTTTTTGACATTTTGTTGTTTTGTGAATGCCATATCCTGTTTCCTGAACTTATAAAGCTTTTTTTAGAAGATTACAGAGACTGTGGATAGTGGTCACTTAGAGTATGTGATTTATCGTGACTTGGCTAAGACTTTTAATGCTATCCCCAATGCAGATATTATTAAAAGATTAGACAAACTTAATATAACTCCCAGTCCTGGTGTTATTCATTGATTTGCAAACTGGCTATTCAACATATTGTAAATTTTGAAAACTGCTAGCATCCTCCCTTCACATAAAATTGTATCTATTGGCGTATTGCAGTCCTTAGTTCTAGGACCCTCTCCTGTTCAGCATTTATTTTGTGCACATCCAATTCAGTATCCCGGAAGTATGGTTAACCAAGTTTGCTGATGAGTATAAGCTTGCCACTACCATCCTATCATTCACTGATAATAAACAGCTCCACCAGGGGTTGGAAAATGCATAAGCCTGGTCTACTGAAAATGGTTTCAAACTAAATGCAAAAATGTATAGCACAGTAACATCTGACAAAAAGTTATTCCCTCTTAACAAATGCAGTTCTCGTCTAACAGGTCTTGTCATAAGAGACTTAAATACTTATGTGTACAACTCTCTCAATCTCAGTAGACCATCGTGTTTCCTCCATAATCCAGAAATCTTTCTATCTCTACTTGGTATTTGCAAGGGAATATCTTCAAGACCCAAATAAGTAATTCTACTATTGCATACATATTATCAGACCCATTATTGAATATCATGCTCCATTTGTTATGTATAAATCCAAGCATATTGCTGAATTGGAAAGGCCCTGAAGATACCTAACCAAGAAACTCAAAGGCCTTAGTTCCTTTAACTATACTGTTAGATTAGCATGAATCTATATTCAGTAAACTACAGGCATGTCTGTAGTGACATGTGTCTCACTTTTAAGCCATGAAAATCTCAGTCCTATTTGACCTCCTATTTCTTTGCTAAAACAGTGGCTGTACAAACATTCATAATAAGGAACTAAATCTACACCAAAAAATAAAGAAGACTTTTTGGACAGATAGGTTCCTAACTCAATGTAGTCCCAGTCTATGGAGTAAGTTACTTCTACAGGTCATTAAATACTACTTTTGCTACATTTAAGGCTATTCTTGATGACTGGATGTTAGACAGAAATTTGCATTAGGGTTATCTTGTATATCTCTGCTTGATTTGGGAGATGAAAGCTATTAAGTGCTTGAAAATGGATGCATAAACTTCTATAGGTGTCTTTTTAAAGGTGCATAGAGCTAGGCACCTTATAGTCATCAAGACTGCATGTCTAGTATTGTTCCTGTGTTCTTTTATCACTCAGACAAGGTTACAGACACTGATATAGAAGTACAATAAACTATTTAAAGGCATTGATAAATTTAAAAATTATAAGGTCAACTTCAATAGATCATTCAGTCACATGTATTGTACAATGAAATTGGAAGATTTTATTTTAATAAACAAAAATTAAAGGATTAGTTAAAAAGCTCAAAGAGTTAGAGAAAACTAAGAAATCTGACCAAATATAACAGAACACAAGCTACAAAGTCCAAGTGAGGTGAGAATATGTGTGGACATGAGCAAAGCTAATTGGGTCATATAAAGGGAGAAATACCTCATACAGGCAATGACATAAGTAATTAAATAAATTGTGCAACTGTATTAAACAAACAAGACTTTAAATCAATCTACTATTAACTTGAGCTTTTCTTTTGCAGGGAGCCTACTATTATTTTCTCTACACACATTGATATTTGAAGGATTTGTGATGTCCCCACTCTGAGCCAGTAATCAAGGAGCCTCAATCCTCACCACTGATACTGGAGAGGGACGTTCACCTGAAATGCAAATGGATACGCTCAGTACTTCCAGATACAGAGCTCTCTGCATCAAGCACAATTTCCCTTAAGAGCACACAGGGAGTACACTCAGCCCAGGGTCTGGGTTTCTCTATATCTGTCTCCCTTCAGATCCCCAATAAGACTCTTCACTGGTATAGCTCTAGAGTTAAGTCCTCAGTGGATTGTCCAAGCCAAGTCCTCCAGCACCCTCTCAGTGAAACCAGTGCTTCATATCTCTGCTCCAAGTAGCTGACACACACATTCTTTTTGATTTAATTTTCACACATGCACCTGGGAAAGGCTGGCACAGATTACCTGCTGTATCACTTTTCCCTAGACTATATCATAGATTCACTGCCACCATTCAGTTGCTATAAAGCTCTTAAAAGGGTATCCAATTATACTGAGTGAAGTAAATATTGATACAAATGGTAATTTTGACCAAACAGCAAGGCTTTCAGGAGTGGCCAGAGTTGTCATTAAATAAATATATGCAAATAATCTCAAAATTTAAATGTTTTCTAAAAGGACTAGTCACAATGAGAAGTTTAAATATATTTAATAATAAATAATAAAAGAACATGAAATACTAAATATCTATTCACAGTAAACACAAGAGTTTTTGTCACAGGAAATATTAAAAATAACACAGCTGGAAAAAGTCACACAGTTACAGAAAAACAGTACTTAACTAATCTCACTATATCTTCCTGACTAATCTAAAGAGTTACTATTATGTGGTTCACTTACTAAAGCAAGGCAAGATGAATAGGTGAGAGATCCTTCTATGTCAAGTTCCAAGACAAAGACTGCCCAGTCTGACTGACAGAATTCTCAATATAGTATCTAAATATTATTTCTGGGTTAGCATACAGGATGATATCATGTCTGGTCATTTGACTTCTGGTTCCCACACTATCCCTTTTGGATAGAAGTTGCCAGGATTTAGCACCTATAAATCAATAATGCACACACATATAGAGCTTTGCTAAGATCTGCTGCAGCTCCTGGAAGTCAAAAAACAAATTTAACACTTCTACTTCTCCTGAAGAGCTACTAAGCCAGGCTTCCCACAGACATTGTATCTTTGGTTGCAATCACAACTGTAAGATACAATCTTTATGGCCTAATTTAATTTTAGCTTTTTTCCAAATTTACCTGGGACTGAGTTTAACCTCTTCTCTTCCAGTATTCTCTGTTACAATATATACATTTAAACAGTTCTAATAGTGCATGTACATTTCTTTTCTTTTCAGCAGGGCACACTGCTGATACATTTTTAACACAAGCAACTTTACAAGTGCATTTTCAACATAAGCGATACATTTTTAACACAAGCAACTTTACAAGTATATTTTCAATATAAGCATCTGTATCTGTACAAATCAGTCTGATATTCAAATAACATATAATTCTTTACAAAATTCCAGCTAGCTGTGCTGGCATATGTTACACATCCACGTGTCTATATCATAACATCGACAGCTTAGGTTGTCAAATCCTAAAACATCGACACCTAAGCGTCGAAAGCTAACAATAGCGAATGGCCACATCATAGATTTCTTTCCTCAGGAAAGAATTCAGGTGGCCATCCATAAACAAAATAAACAAACACACCCAAACATAATGGGTGGCTTCACTCTCCACACCCCCCGATGTGGGGGGCCATGCTCCCACACCCCCCCTAACTAAATATACCAACTTTGAGATCACTCTACATTGGAGAAAGGGCAAATCCCCGATAACAGCCACGCAAATTCTTTCCCGAGGAAAGAGTTCAATGATGTGGCCATTCACTATTGTAAGTTTTTGATGCTTAGGTGTCGATGATTAAGCATTTAACAACCTAAGCTGTCAACACTTCAGTAGGAACCCACATCTACTGCCCTACTTTCCTGGCATAGTTGGCAGTACCTCCTATCGTCACAGGGTTATCTATCAACATTGGCATCAACCCCCCCCCCTTTCCCATTTTGTACATGGGGTCAGGGTGTTTCATTAATCAAAATGTCTGTATTTAATATTAATTTTGAATATTTATAAGGCTATACGCCTTCATGCTAGTACAAGTAATACTCTGTTGGTTCAGTAGCAAAATTCTTTGTTCTTCAGACAGGAAGGACAGTGGCATTAGACAAGTGGGCTATGAAGATATACACATGATGAAATCCTTTGCAGATGACAGAAGGAGAACAAAAGCACATGACTTCAAGGAAGAAGAGTCTGTTTAGTCAGTTTTGGAAAAAACAAACTTTTATACAGTCCAGTTCCTGATGAGGTAAAATGTGTTAAAGGAACAAGATCACTCTCTGACAGGGGAGAAATATTCTGACCAGAAATAATTCCTTTCTGAATGCATTGTTGAAAACTATGACTTAGAGAAATATTCTGACCAGAAATCATTCCTTTCTGAATGCATTGTTGAAAATTATGACTTAGGTTCATAGGCTCATAGGATTTTACTACCTTATTAAGCATAGTCATGTGGGTGGATGCGGTGGTGCAGGGGTTAGTGTTGCCACCTCACAGCAAGAGGTTCTCTGGTTTGATCCTCAGCTGAGGTGCTTTCTGTGTGGAGTCTGCATATCCTCCCTTTTGTCATGTGGGTTTCCCCTCGGGTGCTCCAGTTTCCTCCCACATCCCAAAGACATGCTGTAGGTGGATTGGATACTCTAAATTGACCCTAGGTGTGAGTGTGTGCATGTATGTGCCTTCTGTGGAAGGTTGGGTGTCAGGCCAGCAACTTGATACTATAAAACTCCACTGCCAATCATGAGCGGATAGGTGATTTGCTGTGGCGACCCTTAACTGGGAAAAGCCAAAAGTAGAAGAATTAAACATAGCTATGCATCCCAAATCTCTGACAAGTTTTGGTACCCTTGATAAGTGTAAGCAGGAGCTTGGGAGATGAAAATGTTCAAGCAGGGGCCTGAGAGATGAACCATTTACAGTCTGCCAGTGTCAGTTACAGACATTGGCATAAAACCCAGTGGTTGCAATAAATATGTCAGTGTAGAACTTTCTGTAAGAAAAAAACACACACACACACACACACACACACACACACACACACACACACACACACACACACACACACACACACACATACTTTATATACATGTAAGCAGAGCAAGCACTGCAAACAAAGCAGCCCACAAAGGCTATTGAAATCTATTTGCCTCAAAGAATATGTATGTTATGATATATCATGAAATTTCTCCTCCTTGATAGATCACAGTTTTCCAGACATTTTTATTCGTTAATGACTTGTTTCTGAAAAATAAAAATGACTTAGTTTTTTTGTAGAGTTCAGTGACTTGATCGATATATGGGTTTTGGTTTTAGAATACAAAAATTAATAAAAAAATGTATGTTAAGCTTTATATTTTAATTGCACTGGGTATTTGTTTTACTGTTTTTATTTTTAAAGAAGGATGGTGTAGTGCTGGAAATGGTTTATATTAGTATTCATAGAGCAATTCATAGCCATTTTGCTGCAATTTGGATCTCATGACTGGAGATATTTCAGAAGAATGGAGGTTTTACTGACCCTCTTAAGATCTCTAGCCTAGCAATAGTGCTTCATTTTCAGATGCCACTTCAAACCATTGGTATTGCCCTGGGTTTCAGTAATTCCATGGAAAATATTTGAAATAATCCAAAGGCTCACACCCTAGGCTCACACTCAGGTTGTGATATTATAGATTAATGCTGTTATTTCATTGATTAAGCAGTATAGACCTGGACATTAGAACTTTGAGTGTTTTCTGCCTTTGTACTGATTCTTATGTGTCATTTGGACAGATGCAAATGAAATAGGAACACATAGCCTGATGTCTGGATCATCTTCAATATTTGCATACAAGGGTTTGCTCTTTTAAACAAGACACTGTCAACCTCCAGTTTCTTATAGTTCTGGAATGATCAGTGTGCCAACTGGTGACCCCGTTGGTGCTCCTGTCAGCATCAGGTCAGTGGCTGGGTGTCTATTGTACCAAACTTAACTATAAGACACTTAAGGAGGCCTACATCAGACCCTGTGCCAAAGCACTTCAGAAGCAGGCCTTGTCAGGGGTTTCACACTACAGGACAAAATTTGTTTGCAGCCCTGCAACACAGAATATAAATTTTGTGATGTGCAATTAGTTTTGAGCTGCAACAGTAGCTCTGCAGGCCTATGTTATGGAACTTCAATACTTTGGTGATGGGGCTTAAATCAAGATCTTCATCACAGCAGAATGCCTTTTGTAAAGTGCTCATCTTGAGCAGAGATATGTCTTATAAGGTGATGTCACAAGCACATCCAGTTTTGTATCTTAGACTTAAATTTTACTGTATGTGATTCATCCTTTTCCCTGCATTACCTGGTTATCTTTCGGCTAGTCCATTCAAGTGGCAGTAGGCAACATCCGGTCCTGAATCAATACCATCTGTAACTGTAAGAATTACCAAGCTGCCACACTCAGTATTCTTCCAACTCTCCAATTTATTCATATCCATAGAATCATTATAGGTTCATAGGTTCATAGTTAAGTACTAGGCTATCTGCCTGAGGGCATCTATAAGCCTAGCCAGAATTTGTTGGCTTTTGCCGCCCCCTTAGATTAGTTCCCTGTGCCTCTGTCCAGCAGAGCCATTAGTTCCCTGTGCCTCTGTCCAGCAGAGCCACTACAGTGATCCCTGGGGTAAATTTTCTGTTTCCCATCCACTTGTCAAGGTTTCTCTTGAAGATTGTTAGTGAGGGGCTCTGCCTAATGTAGATTGGAATCCTGTTCCAAAGCATGGGGAGTCTCTGGGACAGGAATCTATCCCTCCAGCATGGCCTATTTATCGTTGTAGTGAGGTTTAGATCCCTAGGGCATGTGGCTCTCGGGGATTTTTTTTTTTTTAAGTGGAGCATGTCCATCAATTCTGGGTTGGACATGGCCTTGTATGTCAGGCAGAGATCACCTCTGAGTAAGTGGTATGCAACCGAGTACAGCTGGAGTTTCTTCAGTCGGGCTGCATAGGGCATCTGTTTGAGGCCAGTAATACTCTTGGTGAGGTACTTCTGTGGTCTTTCCAGCTGTTGCAGGTGTCTTGTAAGGCACATCCCAAATGGGGCATTGTATTCTATGATGAGTCTGATGAATGATGTGTAGAGGAGTACAATAACCTCTTTTGTTCTAGATGCGAACCCTTTTTTGATTAGGTGGGCCACATAGAAGGATTTTCTAACCACCTTGGCAATATGATTATCAAAGGAGATATTACTATCTACTTGGGTCCCAAGATCCCTTATTACATTTTCTGTATTTAGGGGACTACCACGTATGTGGTAGTTCATGGGTACTTTTTTTTTTCCAAAGGGATGGCTATGCACTTTTTGACATTTAGCTTGAGGCGATGATTTTGACACCAGGTATCTGTCTCAGTGAGACCCTTCTGGAGGATGTCTGTTTCAGCCAGAGAGTCGTTATGGCCCCCAGTTTGCAGCCATCTGTGAACTTGGTCAGCCATAGCCCTCCTGTGCTTGCTTGTACCTCTGAGAAGTATATACTGAACAGGAGGGGTCCCAGGACTGAGCCCTGGGGGACACCACTTGTAACCGGTTTAGAGTCGGACCTAGAGCCTGCAACTATCACTGTGAGGGTTCTATCTGTGAGCCAACTGGCAACCCATCTCATGACGTAGGGGTTTATGCTCAGGCTGGTGAGCTTGTCTATAATACCAGAATGAGGAATAGTATTGAAAGCCTTTGCGAGGTCTAGGTAGGTTGTGTGGACCTCCTTTCCCACATCTAAAGCCTTGGTAACTGTCTCAAAGAAGTCCACCAGGTTTAGAAGGCATGATCTGCCCTTAACAAAGCCAAACTGGGTAGGGTCCAATGTTTGGAGGTTCCCAATGTCTCTGATAATGAGTGCCATGATGATGCGCTCCATTTCCTTGCAGACCAGGCTAGTCAGGCTTATAAGGTAATAGTTCCTTTTCATAAGATAATAGAAAATACAAGGCAATTATGTCTTGTAACCATTTACTCCTTGCTAGCAATCATCCACAGTCTGAACTGCTATCTTGCTGAGGGCCATGCTAGTTTAATATTTCCACTGGGGATCAAACCCAGAAAATTATGCATCTGAAGCAGACATAATGATCACTATATTACAGTTGCTGATAACTTTTAGAGACGTATGTTAAATTTGCCTGCTTTATTTAGTATACTAAATTGTTTGGACGACGCAGTGGTGCAGCGGTAGCATTGTCGTCTCACAGCAAGAGGTTCTCTGGTTTGATTCTTGGCTGCGGTGCCTTCTGTGTGGAGTCTGCATGTCCTCCCTGCATTCATCTGGGTTTTCTCTGGGTGCTCTGGTTTCCTCCCACATTACAAAGACATGCATCTGGAGTTTCTCCCAGGACCTCTGCTGAAAATTGGCTTAGTTCCAAGTCGGACTTTCCCGGTTAACAAATGATAAATAAAAATTTCAGAAACTTATTTACATTTTTAGTAAGCTCGTTGAATGCAATAAGTTTATTCACAGGTGATACAGGCTTAATATCTGGTTAGGTGACCTACTGAAAATCACACTCTTTGCAAGTGGAGACTGACAGAATCAAATCCAAGGTGTCAATTACAATTGTTTGCATAACACTTATGGCTAGCATTTTAGTAGAAACAAGTCTATATTTTGATCCCTAGCTACAGTAACATGATGACTTCACTTCCTAGATACAAGTAGCATAATATATACAACTTCAGAGATATTAAGCTCCTGTAGCAGTACAGCTCTCTAACAGTTTTCGCATTGTTTGTAACCGTTTGTTGAATTCTTTCAAACTTATACTTTCCTTTATATGACTTTATTTGCTTATTTATACTTTGTTAACCAGGTAAGTGAATTGGCCCAGGGACTCTTTTCAGCCCTGACCCAGGCCACAGTGGGAAAGACAAAAACAAGCAGGAAATGCAATTAGGAGTATAAAGAAATAAACAACACAAAAAACAATATTGCCATTAAGGCATTTGACAAAAATTACATTTATAAAACATGGCCAAGTGGTGACAGTGAATAAGTAAAATATTAAACATTGACAAGAATGCATTTCAGTCCTGAAGTTAGCAGTGGAGGAGGTGCCTTGATGAGTCTGTGGAGGAGGAGCCTGTGGAGAAGATGCCTGATGAAGAGCCTGTGGAGGAGGAGCTTGTTGAGGAACCTGTGAAGGAGGAGCCTGTTGAGAATCTTGTGGTGGAGGAACCCATTGAGGATCCTGTTGAGGAGGAGCCTGATG
>NC_056741.1:27667223-27722223 GCF_019279795.1 Protopterus annectens
ATTAGTGCCTTCAAACGACAGTTCATCACCTGAGACCATGTCACCCTTAGTGTCTTCAAATGGCTGTGCACCATCATCTGAAACCATGCCACCCTCCTGAGACCATGACACCCTTAGTGCCTTCAGATGACTGTGCACCATCTCCTGAGACCATGCCACCCTTAGTGACTTCAAATGACTGTTCTCCATCACCTGAGTCTATACCACCTTTAGTGCCAAGCACCTGAGACCATGCCACCCTTAGTGCCATCAAGTGACAGTGCACCATCACCTGAGACCATGCCACCATAATGCCTTCAAGCGACAGTTCAATGTCACCTGAGACCATAGAACCCTTAGTGTCTTCAAATGACTGTGCACCATCACCTGAGACCATGCCACCATTAGTGCCATGCACCTTAGACCATGCCACCCTTAGTGCCTTCAGGTTACAGTGCACCATCACCTGAGACCATGCCACCATTTCAGTGATGTTGCTGCTCTCAGCATCTCTGCACTAGCCCTTGCATAGTCATTTAAAACATGTTTCTGAATCCAGGGGGCCAGTGTTGTTAGTTATCACCATTTGTGCACAGAATGCTGCTTCTCAGCTGCTTATCTGTCTAGGATAGAGTGCAATGATTATAATACTGGTACAGTTAAAAAAAAAAAAAAGTTTAGTGTTATTTTGTTCATTAACCAGAAGCCTTAGAGCTGACTCTGTAGTATTTTTGAGGTTAAACTACTATGTCAGATATGCTGAGCATTAAATGAGAGCCTGCAAGAATCAAACTCTGACCAGCAGACTGCGGCTGATTTACAACTTGGTAGTATTTATTAAAAAATGGCATAATATAAAATATGTTTACTTTTTGTCATTTCCAGTATCATGATGTAGTTGGATAAGAATAATTTAAATGATTATAAATCATATTTGATAAATTACCTTCATAAACAACTGTCTGTTAATGAGGTTGCTGGTCCATTTAACTACATCCTCTGTCTGTTTATTATTAAAATCTCTTGATGTGACTTGTTTGCTTATTTATTTACTGAAAGCAGATGAGGGACTAATTCGGAAAATTCTGCACCATCTTCTTGTACTGTTACAATGATTTGCCCACTGCGTGTTTGAGGGATCATTAAACTGTAAAAAATGTATATTTTGTTTTATCCCTAATTTGTGAAATAATTTTCTCATTACCTAGGAAGAAATTCATTTCAATCTTCTTTGTCTCTCTGGGTAGTTATTTCCATAAAAGCAACTGTTATGGGACTGCAATCTGAAATGACTTGCTTATTTATATGGGAAACAACTGTCACACTTACTGTTACCTTGGGGATATATATATCAGTTTTTTCAAGTTTTAAGCCCAGATCAGCAAAATGTAGAGCAAAATATGTTGGTTTAACACTGTTCCACATGTACCAGATCAAGATTAGATTAGCATGCTTTATTTCCCATTATGTATCTGTTTGATGGCATTAATGTTTTGTTTGCTTGTTTGTTTTTGTTTTAACTTTACTTTAAGAGACAAAAGAAAAATATATAAATTAAAAGCAAGCTGCAGAGAATGTTCATTGATGTATTACTTTTTATTTTTATTTATTTATATTCAAGTCTTTGGTCTTGGCAATCAGAAGCATGTCAAGGCTGAATATACAAAATGGCATGTTTTCACAGGTTTCACAGTCACATAGAGAACACTGAGGTGGTTAAAGGCATTGACCAGATCTACCTAGCAGGCAAGTAGATCTATTAAGGTCAAGAACTGCCCTGTGTTTTAGTAAATCCACAGAAAGGCATTGAAGTACTCCTATGGACATGTTCTGTGTATCAAGAAGCTTTTTTTACAGGAGTGCACACAGATATATATGGCTGTAAATACCTACACAGAATTGAAAGTGGTTGTGATCACAAGTCCACATCTACTTCAGATTTCTCAATTAGAAACATGTTTGTGCTTGTTCAATATGTATTTTTTCTGAGGTTGTTAAACATGATAGTGTATAAAAGAAGATCAGTCACATAAGACATGAGTTTGAATGGGGAATTGTAATTGCCTTGGTGTGAAATGGATACAAATATACAAATATATTAATATTTTAATATCAATATTTTCGGTTATTTGCAGGGAAAATATATATCTGTGGCCAGTGATAACCCAGCAGTGCACAGACAAGAGGTAAGTATTTTTACAGTTATTTAGTAAGGCACTCATAGTGAATGTATGTAGGATGCCTGGGGCAGCAAGTGAATATTACTGTGGCAATTGTTTATTTCACTTTAGGCAATTTCACACTGAAGATGATCACCAGAAGTTGCTATAAAAGTGAGGTGATTTTTTTTATGATCTAGAGGTGAGGGGGGGGGGGTGGAGAACTGTATGTAACCATGAGTAAGAGCAACAAGTTGAAATATATTTCTGTGGCCATGTGTGTGTTTTTTTCCTTTTTTTTACTTTTATCACAGTTTTGCATCAAAGGAGCCTGCAGAAATTGACATTTTTTTTAGTGGAGGGTTTGGAGGAGGATGGTATAAACAGTCATTATCTAAATTAGAGCAAACCATTGACTGACTGGGTCCCACTGAGATAAATGGAAATTAATAACTGCATAACAGTTCTGTAAAATACTGTAAGCAGTCTTGCATTATAAAATATTAGAGTGTGTTTCTTACTTTTCAGCTTTGTTGTAACATGTTTTATGTCAAAGTGTAAGATAATTAATTTAATTACTAATTTGTCTTTAATACAGTCTAATACCATAACTTTCTGATGTCTACTTTGAAATAATCTTAACTCATAGCAGCCCACCAAAATGGTCCAGACTTGGACCCAAAATTACTAAGCTCTGCCCTGTAACCAATACATTTTCATATTAGGCATGTTTCTATTTATAAAATAAATTCTGAAACACATTTCTCCAGCAACATTCACTAGCAACATTCACTGCTAAACAGCCTGTTAATGGATATAATATACTGAAAGACAGAAAGATAAGTGAAAATAATCACATAGTACACACAATAGAAGGGGTTTACATTTTTCAGGCAAACATTTAACTGTCTAGCTCTCTAGTTCTCTGCATAAATATCTATCTGTCCATCTATATATAAAACTATCTCCCCGGGATTCATGAAGCTCAGCGCAAGGCCGACATAAGGCTTGCGACGGCCGTGCGGCATATATATGGAGTAGTAGCGCCATATGCATATTGATGAAGGCACGCAGCTGCCACAGCCACGTGCATAGGAAACATGCGCGAGTGCATGGGGCGTATCGAAGTTGCGCACGGAGGCATGTCAATGTCAGCTGTCGATGAGCAACCTAAACTGCTGAATATTATATTCCGCCTGCAATAGTAATCGCACCTATCAGTGTCCGTGGATACTGAAATGTATGCTAAGCATGCAAGATAGTTCCTGTGAACAGAAAATGAAGAAGCAAACACAAATGCACAGTAGGGAATAACGGGTTCCCAACCCTTGAACAAATGACATGGAAAACCGTGTGCCCGTAGTCCAACGTAGTGTAGATAGCTATACCATGTGGAAGTGAAACGCATCATATGTTAGCGCGCTGCCAGTAGGTATGTCCAGCCCAATGGAGAGGGTCACCAGCTGACCCATAATGTGAGGGAGGGTACATAGCTGGGCAGATGTGTCCATAACAAAATACACAAGGAGAAATGTAGATATATTTAGCGACCGTATGTCTGAATCATAACCCACAAGGCATGTAATAGTCACATACAAAAGGTATATCCGTATTTCACATACCAAATGTGATAGGAAATAGAATATGCATGTAAACGAAACAGAAGGAGCATATAAACAGCTACAACAATAAGGACACGTAGGCCGAAAGGAACAGTATGATCCGTACCGTCGACTAAGATTACCACCTGTCCCACTTTGCGAGCGACAGTCCCTCTGTGGGCAGATGTGTCCTGACAAAAACTTATAAAAATGGCAAATGTCCAGAGATTATAGGACAAAATTATTCCTTATATGTTATGCAATAGTTGCATTAAACAGTTTCCCTGTACGTATATTACATAAATGTCATAAGAAACAGAATAAGCCACTAAAATGCTACAAGAATAAGCTTATATATAGGCAAGAATTGTAAGTTCTATCTGCCGAACTGACCATGGGTATGTGTCGGCCTGTAAAATGTGATGTGTTCACTGCAAATGTCCCACTGTGGCCATATGAAAAGGTGGAAGCCCTACCGTCGACTGTGGGGAGGCATTGTCCACAACAGTCGGATATTTGTAAGGAATAGCTTGGACATAGGAAAAGGTGCCATCCTACCAATGAGTACAACAGGCTGGCAAAATCCGGAAGTCAGCGGTACAAGCCGAACTTGTATGTGACACAGTCGAACGGGTAGTACCCGGGTATACCAACCAAGTAATGAAAGTTAAGTATGGGCGTGTACCTATGTGCGTGAGGTATAGCATGTGGAAAGCAAACATGGCAGGGTAGTCCACACAACCATAAAGGTACCTGACACATGTAGGATATTCAGTGTGTTACTCTGGCCATGTCATGGGCCAACAACCAAAGGAGTGATCTATGGGGTGTGAGGAATCTGCTTGTGTGGGGTGGATGGGTAATGGTAAAATCCTCCAAGGCGATACTGTGTCGTATGCAGAAAAGGTGAACCAGAGGTGTATGAGGGAGCAGCGGGTGAAGCTGAAAGAAACACAAACACATGCAGAAACAGCTGCAAGACATGCAGACAGGCCATAGTGTAGAGCACAATCCCAGAAACATATGAATATGGAAATGTGCGATACAAATGTATAGATATGTCACCATTACATACCCACAGATTGGTCCTGATGGAACTGGCCATAACAAATGCAACACACCTGGATACATAATGGCCTACCCAGCATCCCCTCCACATCACATAACCCACTCCCATACCAGAACATCCACCAAATCCGGCCGTACTTGGCCTACTGGTTCATTGCAGACACAGCTACACATAGTGACCCCTACGCATATGTAGTAGGTAGTGTCACCCTAGGCAGTTTCAGGATTGCAAACCATGTATCCCTTACATGTAAAACCCCCTGCACATTTTCATAATGCCAGAAAAATCTTCGGAATCTGTCTTGTTTTAGTCATGTCAAATTTTTGGGATATCCCTCATGGGATAAGTAACCTGTGTAAATAGTAGAATGGGTATGAAGACACGATGTCCAATCTTGTAGATATCTGAACACAAGTCAGAATATGCAGTAGAGGTCCATGACACTGTCCAGCCCTACGTGGTCATGCATAACCTACTACCCAGGATAAAACACCTGCCCATGACACACGTGTCCCGACACGAATAGGCGGGAGAATATATTGCACACATTCGCATAGTGGCAAATGACATAAAGGTGATGAAGACACTGACGTAAACAGGATAACCCTGATCAAGTGTGAGGGACACTTACTGTGTGCAGGCATGACCGACCATACCTGTCAACCTGTGTGAGCAAGATATCTGGACAGAGCCATGAATAAAAGTGAGACAAAGGCCCAAAAGTAGGGACAATTTGTAAAGATAGCTCTTAGAAACATAGAAATTTGATAGAATAACAGTTTGCACATTGGCATTAATATCCTGAAGAGTATGAAGTCTGAAACCCAACTGTCTGTCATCACGTTCCAACTTCAGTCTTTAATGATTAGCTACTGCTTTGCCAGAACACAACAGCGTATTACAGAGGTCCGTACATATTTACAGTAACAACCCTTCACATTTGTTTAATGTACAACTGCATACCTGTAGTCACTTCATGTCCAAAATAATAATCCCCGTATGACTGAATACAGGAAATAGTCAAATGTGAATGGGAACACCCCTCACCGTGGAGTATGGACTGTAACAACCCCACCCATAATATGTATTGCCAACAGAATAAGCTGCTGACAGGTGCCCAAACACCCGTGTCTGTAAACACAGGTAAAAATTCATAATAGGGAGAAACTCCCTGTCCATGTGCTTCATCTGATATTTGAACTCGGCCAGAGAAGTACCGTTCACCAGGCAGACAAGCCTAAACCCAGATCACTACATGAACACCCTGACAATCAAAGACCTGTATGTGCCAGGACTATAAGCCTTGATGTTCTGCATATCCTTGGAGTGATTAACTATGAAGCTGGGGTCCACAGCAGTAGGCAATAGGGAATGTGTAATATGTAGTACCGCGTTTTTCCCAGTAGGAGAATGGATGCCTGTGTTGTAAGTGAAGCGGTGAGGCATATGTTGATGTAGCTAATTACTATGGGTATACATATCAATGAGGCAGAACACCAACAGAATAGTGGTTCCAGCATCCGGCCAACGTGAATGCAGTCCCGGTTGAACTACGACCACAGCACATATAAGTTTAAAGTGTAATGAATGCATTTGTGCTGTAAACACATTTAAATATGTAAAAGTGAACGTGTGTTTCGCATATGTCCGTAAACCGGAATACAGATATGTAACTGTTACGGTCACAATTAGGAAAGCCCACGTAAGCACAAAGATTTATTAAACATATGTAACCCACAATAAGGATATGCAAGTGCACCTGCGCGTGTGTAATCCGCTCACAGCATAGCAAATGAATGCTGTTTTCTCCACGTTATATATATATATATATATATATATATATATATATATATATATATATATACACATATGGCTCATACCTGTTAACCCCGTAAAATAGGAAACTGGTCAAAGCCATGAAAACAACTGGTACAACTAGGGACAATTCCCAAATATTGCCCTAACAAACATAGAAAGTGGATAGAATAACAGGTGTTTCACTAGCATGGATTCTCTGAAGGGTATGAAGTCGTAACCTCAAATGCTTGTCATTATTTTCCAACATCAGTCTTTAATGATATGCCACTAATTTGCCAGATAGCCACAAGGTTATGAAAAATGGACCAAAGATAAGAGGCAAACATCTGTACATTTTGCGAAAATATGTACAGTTGAAAGGTATGATATGGATATATATATCTGTGTATACACATATATCCACAGACTTAAACCAAAGAAATTTATGATATGAGGAATGTACAGACATATATGGACATATATATATATATATATATATATATATATCTATATACACATGATACATTAATAGATATATACACAACAAACATAAACATATGTCCTTGTAGATATAACACATGTACATAAATAGGTCACGGCATAGCTATTATGGATAGACAGACAGACATGCATGAAAGGTGAATACACTGCTGCTTTCCAAACCATTGCTCGGAAAGTACCAGTGTGACAGACCTGCAAGTTCTACACTTTAAACATGGATATAGGTGTCTTTTGCAGGACCTCAAAAATTGATCCCGTACTAAGTGTGTCCAATAATCATCAATGCAAAGGAGTCACAGCTGCAACTACGATATAGCTGTACATGCAACAGTAGCAGGTGCAAGGGTAATAACACATGGGTCGATAGAATGTATGACGTACGACCTGATATCCGGAGAGTGGAGAGTGCTTATAAGTGTCTTCATACTTTATTATCGATCACATTAAATATGTCTAATGAGTACTGTGGAGGGGTGTCAGGTATGGGAATCATGGGTATGCAGAAATGGGCCTAGGTGTTGGTTGGCACAGATTTATTAGGTCTGCCCCATGGGAGTGATCAATATACCTATGTGGGTATAGCACACGCCTATATTCTCCAAAAAGGTAGAACCCATCTACTGGATATTGTGTAAACCATTGGGGGAAGACGTAGGGACTTATATCAGTGTCATGTAGGCAATTATCATGGATGGACATGCGTATGACCAAGATGGTAACCATACCTTCCATCCTTTCAGAATAAGACAGCTGGACAAAGGCATAGTACATGAAATACAAATAGGGACTATATTAAATATACCTCAGACAAAGTCAGAACATTGATAGAATAATGGCGTAGTCAGGAGTACGAATGTTATGAAGGTTATTAATCATGAAATACAAATGTCAGTCATTATTATCTAACTTCACAGTCCTTAATGCCTTGCCAATAATTTACCAGAAAGGCACATTATTATGAAAAAAGTAACAAAATCATAGGTCAAACCTCGGGACATTTACCCATAATGTGTACAGGTGAGAGGTATGAAGGTAACCCATCCTAAATAAATGTACAGAACTAGTGATACTAGGTGGACAGGTGAGAAGAAAGATGTCAGGACAAATGACAAAACATGTACAAGTCAAAAGCATGTACATCGACAAATGTGAATGACAACGTATGCCCTGTGAAAGTCAATGTGGAAGGTTAATAGAATCAAAAGAATGTGTCCCTCAAGGTGTCATGCAGTGTCCCTGATACAGTGTCCAGTCCCCCACACTCGCACGTGAGTTCTGCCACTGACGGAAAGCGCAAATACCGGTGAACACATAAGGTACATGATAGAATAATAAGTGTGGATAAGCACCTGTTGGCCTTTGTGAGGAATACAACCCTCTGGGTGGGTGTGTCCCGCAATAGGAATGTAATGGCATCTGGCCTGTGATGCCACCATATATTGTGTGTATTGGTGTAATAAAATGATATCCTGTATCAGAAACAGATACATGTCAGAGGAAACAGTATTATCGACTGCAAGATAACCCAGAAGGTATGAAAAGCGCTGCAGTAGCAAGTTCAGTATTTACCGCAGGTATGTGCTGACATGTCAAATGACACAGCAGTCTATATAAAGTACCTATAGGGCTGTCACCTTTACAAATGATGACAGTGGGAGCTGCTCTGTAGAAATGCCAGATGTAGCAGGTCACAACATACCCACAGCCATGCATACACCACAAATAGACATAGCACACAGCAAAGCCTAGGCCATGATACACGAAGCCTCCGGCGTGTATGAGTAGAGTGAGAGTAGAGCAAGGAAAGATGGCTGCCAAGCTATTCAGCAAACTCCTGTAGGGGCATGTAAGACTGCCCGTAACATGAACATTGCACGAGCAATGTTGGGATTTGCAACATACCCCATTTGTAGGTGAAAGCTATGCAAATGATGTAAATATGCGATACATGAAACAGTAAGCTGTCCGTGCAAGAGCAGAGTTATGTGCAGAAATGTACCCGGATGTTAAGCGAGTAACGTTCTGCATGTTGCTAAACGGAGCAATGACAGCTGCAAATATAGTATGAATACAGTCGAAGAAGCATGCCAATGTCCAGATATAAGGCCAGTGGCATTATTGTCCATTGGATATCAATAAAACTGTAGTTGTCCTCCCCCGAACTCTGGTGTGGAAGCATAGCGCAGCGGCACGAGAACATGCTGCGCTTCAAAACAAGTCAAATATGTATAATATGCATACAAAATGTAGGTTTAGTTAGATGTTAGTTCGCCATGCAGATGAATGGCAAGCTGGAGAGAACATGGCTACTGTGTACTGGTTGTTATGTGTGGAAACGCTCTGTCAGAGATGTAACCAAGCATTTGTAGGCAATCTGATGCAAGTGAGGCTGAGGATAGTGAATCACAATATGTCATGCCATATGGGCCAAGCCTCTACAGTGTAGTGTAGGATAAGGGGATTATTAGAGTAGAAGATAGGTGACAACATGAGTGTGTATATGTATAAAACACTGTAATCTTACAGGAGCAGTGTCACATGTTTGCTGTCAGTACTCATCAGTGTAAGAGGCATGTTATGATCTATCCTAGGGAAAGTCAGGAGACTGACGGTATACGCCATGGACACCACCGATGTTTCCTGCAAACCTGCCTACAGTGTGTCCATGCCTGTGCATGCCAGTAAGCCCGAGTAAGCATGTGTGCGTGTGTGTAAGCCTGTGTGCATGCATTGAAGAACGAGTAAGCTAGTGTATGAATGTTGAAGCCCGTGCAATGTTATGTAAGCCAGTGTACACATTTGTAAGCATGTATAAATGTGTACTACACACATCACACATGTACTGCACACTCAGAAACACATGCTGCCAATACTACACACATAAGTGAAATGGCACATGGATGGAGAATACATCATCAGAATTAACAGTGCTGTAAACTATGCTACATTGATAGTCATAGCTGCAATGCATCATGCCTGCTGATATACACCTAGAAGGATATCACACTTTGTGTTAACAATATTCTAACATCAATACAGTGGTATAAAGCCACTGTGTGCATCAGCACCAGGTTAGTCTGATCCTGCATCAATGTTACACATCACAGGTGGTGGCACAGGTGACATCATATGCACATAGTGTGGTGTTACATTTCCAGAGCCGTCATTGAGCCATCCAATCTACACATAGGTATGTATGTATGTATGTGTGTGTGTGTGTGTGTGTGTGTGTGTGTGTGTGTGTGTGTGTGTGTCTGTGTGTGTGTGTGTTTGTGTGTGTGTGAGGGACAACGGTTATTGCATGGCCCAATGGTGATGCAATGGGTGTGTGTATGTGATAGCCCTAGCTGTTTGTGGCAGGTGTGTGTGTCTGCATATACACAGGTACAGCATGTGTCAGCCATATACAGGAGGTAGTGGGACAGTGACAGACCATACCTAACAGGCTGTACAGATCGCCATTACTGGCCATGGACACCCCTCCATGCATCCAACACTAACCCAATCCTACACCTGTCAATGTATACACATACAGTCCTGGGATCTGTACCACAACCTGTGGATAAACGGGAGTCAGTAATGTTAACTTGAGTTGCATAGTATTGTCAGTTAATACATACGTATATGAGCCATACTCACCCTCCAAAGTAATAACCACTGCTGACTGTTGCCAAGATGTGCACACGACCATTCAAAGGTGCTGTACTAACATTGTTTCCAATGCCCCTTGTAATACCCAGCAACACAATAACTAGTCACTGCACAAGTGTAACCCAGGATCACTACAGCACACAGTATGTGCACTACCACAGAGCCATAGCAGATGTACATACATCCAAGGTGATCACGTACAGATAATGCAGCACATTCAAGAGTGATAATCTCAACATACATATCTATCTATCTATATATATATATATATATATATATATATATATATATATATATATATATATATACATATATATATATATATATACACACACACACACACACACACAACACACTTGGCAGGGTTGGGAGCAGAACACAGACGTTACCACTGTACCAAACAACAGCATTACACAGTTACAGAACATGCTACCGTGATTAGTAGATCACAGCATTCACACAGGGATACGTCTAGCCTGCAGACAGCAGCATCAAAGGCAAAGACGCCGTATGGATGTTATGAAGAGTGAATACTGTAAAAACAATGTACTGTTGTCATGCAGCTGGAAACACATACACACACTTGGCAGGGTGTCGAACATACACCTAACTACCCTATCACACTACAGCATGATGCATTTACAGAACGTGCTACCAAGATTACTGAACACAGCACTCCCAGAGGCATACTTCTAAGTGCATGTCATCATCCGCAAAGGCAAAGATGCTGGTAGGAAATATCTGTGGTATGATGCGTCTAAAAGCATGACTGAGTCCCCAGGCGGATGGAAGCATGCGCACACACACACACACACACACACACACACACACACACACACACACACACACACACACACACTTGGCAGGGCTGGGAGTTGAACATACACCTAACTACCCTATCACACTACAGCATGACGCATTTACAGAACGCACTACAGAGATTACTGAACACAGCACTCCCAGAGGCATACTTCTAGGCACGTGTCATCATCCGCAAAGGAAAAGGTGCTGGTAGGAAATATCTGTGGTGTGAGGCATCTAAAAGCATGACTGAGTCCTCTGGCGGATGGAAGCATGCGCGCACACATACACACACACACACTAGGCAGGGCTGGGAGTCGAACATACACCTAACTACCCTATCACACTACAGCATGATGCATTTACAGAATGCGCTACCGAGATTACTGAACACAGCACTCCCAGAGGCATACTTCTAGGCATGTGTCATCATCCGCAAAGGCAAAGACGCCGGTAGGAAATATCTGTGGTGTGAGGCATCTAAAAGCATGACTGAGTCCCCAGATGGACGGAAGCACGTGCGCACAGACACACAAACACACACGCACACACACACTTGGCAGGGCTGGGAGTCGAACATACACCTAACTACTCTATCACACTACAGCATGATGCATTTACAGAATGCGCTACTGAGATTACTGAACACAGCACACCCAGAGGCATACTTCTAGGTGTGTGTCATCATCCGCAAAGACAAGGACGCCGACAGGGATTGTATAGAGAGTGATCAGTCTGAAAGCACACAGGCATATTACTGTCCCACGGTAGACGTAGACAAACACACGGTAGTGGTGTGATCGGGGCAACTAAACATTTACGGAGCACTACAACAACAATACATGGACACGGGAAGCACCACAGACAGTACACCCTTCAAGATAGTCAACCAGTGTGTACTCGGTAGGCATCCATCGTGACGTTGAAAGTGGACATCTGTTGCCTGGATGACCACCATCACTATACAGGATGTCAACAGCCATGCCCATGCACAGAGGGACATCATCGACACAAGGTGTAACTGGCCATGGCCACATGCTTAGTAATACATGTCCGTTCGGACTGTACTGTGTGTCGATCTACACAACGGTGTACTGGGCATGCTCACACATGTAGCAGTTGCAAAGGGCCGTCTTGCATGCAGAAGGAGTATAAACACGCAAGGGCTCAGTTTGGACTGTCCTGTGTGTCCATCTACACAACGGCGTACTGGGCATGCTCACACACTTAGCAGTTGCAAAGGGCCATCTTGCATGCAGACGGAGTCTAAACACGGAAGGGCACAGTAAGGTATAACTGTCCCCACGCACAGGGTGGACACTCACATGCAGTGACCAGTACACACTCAGGTGGCATCACAGCTGTCACAGGTGCAGATCACAGATGTACACACCACAGTCTACACTGTAGCCCTCAAGACATCACCATGTCGTTGGTGCAGCAATACACAGCCATACATTACCACAACACTGTGTGACACATGATCAGTGGACTGTACAGAGGTCTACAGCAACTGTGCAGAGTGCACAGGGTTCCAACAGGTGTTATGCATTGCAATGATACCACTATACATGACCAGGTCGGCTCAAGACATATCAGGGGCCCTGGGTCTTACACAGCTGTGACAGATGAGTGTTGCTGTACACCAACGAACACACATGTTTGGATATGTCATACATGTGATTGCAGTGGATGTGTGCATGGACCGCACACACAACACATATGTACATAGCATAGCTTTTGCTGTCCCCCATGCAGACAAGTGGCTTAAGCAATCATATGCACACAAATGGAAGGTGGGTCCATTTCTGTTGAATGCTGACAGTACAGGAGGTAGCAATGTTGACCAAGGACACATTCCCCTGTACTAGTCACCCATGACACCCATGATATCATACCACAGTCCATGTGTTATGTATGTCAACACACATGTCCACCAATAGCAATGCATACAAACATGGCTACAGGAGAAGCATGTAGGACCAACACACATGTACAATCTGTACTGTGCATGCAGCAACCATGCATGTGCAGTGGCTGATGTCCGTAACTCATCTGTGCCTAACTACAACATGCAGTCGCAATGCAGCCCCATCATTGACACCTGTATATGGTGACATACTGACAGTATGGTTGGTTGTACATCACGTATGGAGGGATGTGTGTACATAAAGTGGTGATCCACCTGTGTAGATGGATGTTTGCCGGGGACGGCTCACAGGTGTGTCACACTCCATCCTACCATGACATGTGCAAACAGTATGCTATGTCACTGTTACTTGACAGTGATGACATAACACTTACACAGCGGTCAAGTATTATCAACTGTACGTCACATGACACCTGCAACACTTACATCCTCCCATGTGCATATAGCAGGACAATTGCCAGACATAGCATTGGTACACATAATGCGGACAATACCGCTGCATGTCTGTCAAATGTCTCATCATATGGCAGGTGTATCATTCCCAGCACTGCCGTGTGTGCCCACTTGTGTGACCACATATGCCACATGTGGTGGGGATTACGTCCCAATTGTTACACACCCCTGTACACCATTGTAGAGATCTGTACATACTGCAGTGTGGAAAGCATGACATCAGCAGGTGTGGTGCATCACACACATCGGCTATCCATATACACATTTGTGGTCACCACAGTGTGTGTGTGTGTATGTATGTATGGCTGTCTGATGCTTGGTGTGAGGGTGTATGCTACCATACAGTGAAAACAGGATCACTAACCCCTCATGGTGATGCAGTCTACTACCCTGTTGATGCCATCGGTCCCAGCCGTACTGGCTACCTGTGCATGTTCCTTCTCTGTGTCACGTCATGTGGGTGCAAAGTACTGTGAGGGTGATGACCACATAGGCAAGGGTCCTCACCTCAACACTATGGGGTGTGCATTATAGTGTTGTAGACCTGTGAATGTGGGCATGTTCCTGTAATGTGACAGGGTATTACTGCTACACAGTGTGGCCTCATGCTATCAAGTGGCCTCTAACGTCATCATTGGCCAGACCACTGTGTAGAACCCCTGCACCATGTCAACATACCTGTAATGTTTCCTGGTATGTATGTCACGTCTCTGGCTGCTGTAGCCTGTTCAACTGACCACATGCTTCAGGTGCAGTATATGTGCGGACATCTGTGTCATGTTAGACTTTCCAACAGTCAGGTTGAGGGTACGTTTAGCATACTGATATTGCCATACGTGCCTGTGAGTACTCCACAGTTACACATGGGGGACTGCAAACACTGCTACCTGTAGGCACATGCCAGTACACCATAGGAGGGAACCGGGGCATCATTACCAACATGCTTGTTACTGTTGTAACCAAGACACGTACTGTGAACATATCACAATACATGCTGCACCTGTACTACATGGTATGTCTGGTGCATGTCGACAGTACACAACCGATGTCATATACACGTCTCTCACTATTCACACACAACCAATGCAACATACACTTCCCTCACTATGCATACACAAGTAATGTAAGATACACCTCTCACTATTCTGTTCACCCTGTGCATCAGACCATTTGAGCATATCCCTGCACTGATGGTGTGGATGACAGGGATGCGGCACAGGCTTCATCATATGCACAAGGTGATAATGTTTGCCAGGGTCATAGGCTGCACCAATGGATGACATCATGTGTGTGGGTAAGGGCCGGTGATTTGATTGGACATGTCTGTTCAGTATGCATGTGGGTGTTGTGGAGCCCTACAGTTGTGTTGCTGTGTGCGTGTATGTGTGCACACAGTTCTGACATTTGTGAGGCCTACACAAGGGTATTATCGACAGCTCCATTTTGTACAGACCAGGTTGTATAGCTCACTGTGTCCGGCCACGGCCACGTGTCCTGTGCCTGCCAGGAGTTGCACGGTCACTACCAGGCAGAGGTACAGAATGGCTACTGTCCGACGACACATGGCCACTGGAACCGTGTCCCTGCTGGGAACATCCAGGGCCACGTCCACATGGTCTGCTGTGTCCTGGTGTGGACAGCGCAGCACCAGCTGCACTGCTACTGCTACCGGCACTATGGGAGTGGCCATGTGAGGTGGCACACTCACGTTGACCTGCACTAGGTGGTGTAGCTGGCCTACATCCACATGGCCTATGCCTCACCCCTACCAGATATTCCAGCACAGACAGCTCACGCTCGCGGATTGCCATGCCACGGTCAAGGATTCTGACCATGTCACCCAGTCGCCTGTCCAGAATATCAACAATCTGCTGTTGAGCACCTGCCAATGCCTGGATGTTGTTGTTTAGGGTACGGATAGTAGCCCTCTGCAGCCTCTGCCCTTCTTTGTTCTGCCATTCGGCACGTGCCTGTGCCGCCATTACAGTCTGGAACATGCGTCTGGTGATTCCAGCTGCTGCGCTATGTCCTGCAGGTGCATGTCTGCCAGAGGTCCTCCTACAAGCAGCACTGGCCACATGCCTGTGTGGTACATTTGCAGTCAGTACACTGACACCATGGTGTGGAGACACACCTTCTGTAGCCACCACACATTCCTGTTCAATGCTAACAGACGCTGACTGTCCTTCCTCTATGGCCACTGGTGATGCGGTATGTGTTGGCAGCTGAACTGTGTGCAGGGAAGAGGGGGACATAGCTGGGATGACAAGCGTTGGCACAGATTCAGCCCCTGACAAACCTGCCTGTATCTCATGCATATGTTCATCACTGCTAGCATATGTGGGGACACTAACATCAGATGGACCGCATGAGGGTAACACACCTACATCACCTGTGAATGCAAAGAAAGACTCTAAAATACAATAGACACACACTGACACACACATGCACTGACACACACACACACGCACTGACACACGCACTGACACACACACACACTGACAACCACACACTGACACACCATGCATGTGATATGACAGATGGCATGCAGCATGCTTGTGATACAGCTGACAGCATGCGGCTCAGACATCAATAGTGTTTGTAAGCATACCCCGTGGAATGCACACTACAGCAAGCAGGTGTCATATCATTAGCCATGCAATTCACACGATCATGGTAGTATGCATGCATCCCCGTGATACACCATGTGGACCAGAACAGGATAACAGTACACATGGCTGATGTGACCTTGACATGTAATCTGCTGACGTGTGCATTAACATGCATACATGTCTGACACAATGGTGTCCTGACACATGTACAGTGTCGTACTGGGTATCACATTGCGGTGTTGTCTGTATGCCCTACAGATAGAATGCATGTTGAGCAAATGTGCATGGGCATGGTAGGGGACTGTGAGCCATCTACATTGCTGTACAGTATGAAGTACAGACACTGTGCCATTGCATGGCATCATGAGGCATCGATATTGCTAAACAGTGCATAATATGTACACATTGCATATCCAGAACTGCATGCATACCCATGACATACCTGTGGATTGTGACTCACGATGCTGAGGTGAATACACACCAAACCATGCTGTGTCATGTGACAGGTCACTGGAGGACATACAGATGACACCTCTGAATGATAACTACAGAGTGTTAGCTGCCTGGCAACCATGTCCACACATAGCGGACCTGTCACTTCACCATTTCACACATGACATTGATGTCACACATGACATTGATGTACAACACACAAGGTGCACAGCTAACAGTGATGTCCTACGGCAGCAAGGGAAATGTACAATATCTGTGGCCTGGTGTCACTGTTAGTGGAAGCTGTAGAGGTGACTACTGTCATGCTATGACACAGGCATCATGTTCAACACATCTTATGAGGTAGACGTCAGTGACACCTCCACTAGCTGTGCACAGGCATTTAAGATGTGCAGCGTACCACATCACCAGTACAATCGGTCTAGTAGGGCTGTAATTGGACCATGCGTGGACAAAGTGAGACAGGGTGTATCCACATCACATCTACTGTGTGGCTACGTGTCTCTGGCCATCCCCCATGGCCATGTGTGCACATGTGTTGGTCATATGTGTGTGATGGCCATCTATCACACATGTCTGTGTTGTCCCATATGACATACACCCATAGATGTCAGATATGTCACCATCCACAGGGCTATGCAGACAACAGGTGTATGTGTGGTATGTGTGGTATGGGTTATGGGAAAGTGTGACAATATTGCAGCCAAAACACTACGTGTCTGAGACATGTCAGATGGCACATCACAATGTGTGAACCCATTGCAGGGGCATATAACACAATGGTGACGCCTGTGGGCTGCCCATATCACTGCTCACTGTGTGATACTGTTTTGTGTACCACACATTTTATTCCACTGCATAGTACATATGCCTCCATTGTAGAACACCTCCACCGTTGTATGCACAGCTGGACACACATGTAGCAATGACAAATACGGTAATTTCATGTCTGTGTGTCATTTCATTTGTATATATTGCACATGGGTGGCCTGTGTGGATGATGGGTGATGCGACCTGTATATCATGTCTGGAATGAACATCATGTGTACAAGTATTAACTGGCCACATGGCGAATAGATCTATGCTTTGACATGCCTGATACCGATGACAGTCTCACCTGCAACGGACTCTTGTCTGTGTGGCACGCCAGAGGTACCTGTATAGGGGTGACACAGCAGTATGAACATTATCCATGTCTGTATGACAGCCACAGGGTGCACTGTGCAAGTTAACACATTCGCCTGTACAATAGCATATAGTAAGCACATGTGTGCATACCATACCTCTCAACCTCTTAGAACAATAAATCTGGACAAAGCCTACTATGATGGAGGACAAATAGGGACAGGTGTTAAATATTGCTTTTACAAACTTAGAAAGTTGCTAGAATAATAGGTTTGCATGCACATGTTTTTTACAAGGAATGTGCAGTCGTAAACACAAATGTTTGTCATCATTTAATGACTCCAATCCTCAGCTATTTGCCAGAAGGGGACAGATATTAAGGGGAACACACCGACAATATGAGGCAGACATCTGGACATTCTGCAAATACCTGTACAGTTCAGAGGTATGGTGCATACACAGGGTAGCATACTGTAGTATGCAGCATGTATGTCTACATACCTTGTATATGTTGTTACATTACATGATGTACAGTGACACATGCACGTACGTGGGATATACTGGCCATATGTTCAGTACTGACTTACCAGGCAACTCCATGCTCATTGGTTGGGAGACACCCACCTCCACGATGGCAGCTAGTGTTTGTGGGAGCTGTTTCGAGGGTGTCACCAGACTGGCCAGTAGCTCCTCTGTGTGTGTGAGTGGAGGCTGGGTTGGTGGCCCACCACCTGTTCCACCTTGTTACCTGGCGATTGCAGTGGCACGCTGTTTTGCATGACGTATCAAGTCCATGCAGTGTCTGCGCACCTGCTGGTAGGTGCGGTTGTGGCCACCCACTTCGTTGACCCTCCTGCGAAGATCCTGCCACAGGTCGTCCCGCTGCTATGCGTGCTGTGGCACATGGCTAAATAACACCTCGTGGTTCTCATGGAGGTACGGGATTAGGACATCATCCTCCTGTCAGCTGTATGCTGGTAGGCATGTATGAGGCATTATCTGTAAGACATGATGAAGGTGGCAGGTCACATTTTCAGACATGTACAGTGATACTGCTGCACATACATTTCTAGTACATCTGCACTGTTATCTTTGCAAATCATCATGACACTGACATGACTGGCATGTATGTGTCTCACACATGTAACACCCATTATGCATTGGATATCATCTCCATATATGTGTGTCACCTCATTACAGTGTTCATACTGCATGTGACTACTGTCTTCATGTGGGCATGTCTGTTTGCCTGCACTGGTGTTCTTACCTATCTGCACATGTCTGGATGTGTCCACGGTAATGCTGTTGACCTTGATGCTGTGTATATGTCACATATCAATACAGACACAGCCTTAATGGATTTGGGCAGTGACAATGCACAAGTACGCATGGAAACTTGTACATGTATCTGTTTTGCCATAGACATCTACACTGCACTGTACAGCTGTTCAACATCCTGCCACAGATCGCCTGTGTTGCACATGTGATAGACATGGGACAATGGCTAGTCGGACGTCATTCGCAGGTAAGGTTATCGGCTATAGCATGTACAGGCAGGGTTTACTAGCTGTATCCGACACCCATTACGCCACCGTGAGGGGCATCAGTGACACATTACTGATCCAGACAGTTGATACTACATCTACCATATGGCCATCACACCATGTATGACAGGGATGATATGTGCAGCTATGTGGACAGGGCTGCATGGTATGGTGGGAGTATGTCACAGGTATGGCACAGGGATCTGTCCAGCATGTGGCCATCCTAGTCATAGGACGGTGGTTGTCCATGACGTATGTCTTTCAGATCAGGCTATGGACATGTAGCATGTCCAACAGCATAGTGTGGCATATGTCTGTATGCAAGGTGGATAGCATGCTGCATACTGGAGGTGAGTATTGTGGAGGCTGGTATCGGCCATCCGCACATGGACCCTACCCCTGGAAGGTGATATGCGTTCCAATATTGGTCACACGGGTGATGTGTATGCCTGTCCAATGATCTCCGTGCTCATGGATGCCACCCTGTCATGACATGGGTACCTCGGATGACTACCTAAAGGGCCATGGAGACATCTCCAACTCAGGGAGGTGTACTGCACAACACCATCCCTAACACAGTGTCCATAATGTTGACCACAGCCTAGGTGGTACTTAATGGGTACAGGGATATTCCCCTAGCGGTGACATTGCTGATATAATCCACCAGAATGTGCACATATGTCACACACCTCACACACACAGCCCATTCTGTATGTTGTTCACAACACTCTGACAACTATTGCCCATAGGTCATGGCCATTCACATCCTCACATACACAGATGGCTGACATTTGTCTGTGTGGTATGGGCTACAATGAAGGTGGGGTACAACACATTAACCCTGGTTTACTGTAGCTGACACTGGTGTGATATGCACATGTCACTGTAGCACCTTTAGTAGTTGTGAGTCTGTCAACAGGCCACTGGTTGAACACTCCTGTGACATACAAAGGCATTTGTAGTCAAACATCCGTACTGTCTTGTATATCTGTACTGCTAACATCTATACATTGATAATGGTTCATGGACTTGCAGACCATAGCCGGCAGTGTTCTGATGCGGTGCCACCAATCATGACTGTCGGCAACACTTGTGGGTTGATATTATCCAACACCCTATCTGTATTGTATGTTCATGCTCAGCACTTGTTTAGAGCTTCTTTGCACGTTATGAGCTACTGCTTAGTATAGCACCCATTCCATACCAGTCCTCACAGGTACACTGTCTGTCCATACATTTCCAGATTGCTTACAGTACAACAGCTGTCGTACACACATCACTCACATATCTTGTGAGACATGGTGGTTTATACGGCATGTCCACCTGGCACGTACCAGTTATATACAGGCATGTCCAACTGGCACGTACCAGTGCTATTGCCTGTCTATATGATGACTATGTTGTACATGTGGCAATAGAGCTATTCTCATGTACACAGTCAATGCACACCTCCCAACATACAACAGTACAGCCTGTGGGGGATGCACATATGCAGCCCTGCTGGGGGTTATACTGTCACCAACCCTGACTGCACCTGACAGTCATGTGGGGATGTGTAACATTCGCAACACACCCCACTCATCACATAGTCTCACATGATCCCCACCACAGGCCACACATACGAGGACACCTTGTGCAGTACCCCTCCATACTCTGTTTTAGCACCAACGGCAGCCCACATCATCAAACACAACCACACCAACCTATAGCCCACAGACACATGTGTGCCCATCACATACAGCCAATAGGGTGTCATAACATACACAACACACCTGTCATAGGTGACTCTGTTGGCGGTCACACTGCTGTTCCACTCAGCAGGCTACACAAGGTGATAGTCACTTACATCCTGCTGTCGGGTAACTGGTTCTGCAACATAATCTATGCACCCATGCCACACCTCAGCAGGTACGATGTGACTGTCATTTTCCATGTTAGTGTGACTGAAGTTGTATCTCAGGGCACAGACTACATGTGCAGGGACATGCAATAGCCCACCAGTCTTGTAGCCCTGATGGTGTGGTCCGAGCCCTGGTGAGCATTTTGCAGTCATCCGGACCTGTTACCACTGTACAATGACCGACTGTGTCACTCCAACAGTTGCCCATGCTTCTGTTGTCATTCCACATGCATATGGTACCTGTCCACTTTGACTGACCTGGTCAAACAACATGATGCTTTGGCACAGTTGACCTGCACCTGTCAGCCCTGGGAGTATGGATCACATGGACTCTTGCTGCTTTTATACTGCCTGTCTTGCACAGTGTCCAATAACAGTCACCACCAGAACGGGAACTGGCTAGCGAAACATGTGGTCATGTAACACAATGCTTGACATCATCCTCTGTGATGCACGCAGGCAAGGCACACCTGATACTGAACCACTTCAATATCTCTGCAGTGACTGGGACCTGCCTCTAGGCTCTGCAGAGCACACCTGCAATGACTGGTTATAGACAGACCGTACCTCTCAGGCATGTACCTGCACTGGCACATCCACGGCTGAGGTGTCCCCATATTCCACTATGTTGTACACACATCCTGGCTGGTTACTTAGCACAATGCATCACAGGTGCTTCACGTGCAAATAACTGTGTCCGGAACTGCTATACACAGTGTTACAAGCTGCGGATTCAACATACCCCACGGTTACCAGACCTCATTTCATGGTCTACTGGACAGTTGGGCTCAGACTGCTGCTACTGATGTGAGACTGACAGTAACCCACACTTAACTGTGATAGCCACACATGTACTGACACATTAGGTGTACGCTGTCCGTGAGTCATAACCTCCGCTCGGCAGGATCGACCCATACACACCACCTCCAAGACCAACAGTATCCTTGACATGGACACTACCAACATGTGACTGCTGTTCCACACCTGGGTTTATCCCCTCATTGGTGGAATCCAAACATATGCTACTCACCCTTGTTAGCCACATACTGGCACCACACACTTCACGGCATACACAGTACAAGAGTACTACAACACCTACTACAGATGTCTTATGACAGCGGTAGTTGACGTCATGACACACGTGCAGGTGGACAATGCACATACAAATGCTGAGACATACCCCAGTGCACTTCATTAGCACGTACACAACAAAATGGATCATGCTATTCCACACAGAGCCATGATGGTACACACCAGATAACAGATGCCACTCTGGGGGTGCAGTTCCATGGACATACTTTACAACAACAGGTGGGGGCTGTTGCACAGTGGTGTACATTCCCATGGGTGGGGTAACTCACTGGTCAGCCTCGGTAGGGCGACGGGATCCCTCATCACATACTCCATAACTAGCTACGTACACATTACTACGACACATTCTGGGATGTACCACAAGGCATTATGGTGGTATGTCAGTAGTCATTGGCAATACCCACAACTGCTCACACATACAACTGTCACTCTGGATCATGACAGAAACAGGTGATGTTGGCAACATGCTGTCTGATGGCTTCAATGCTAACATTACACTCTCTCACTCCCTACCAGGCCACATTCCTTGCAGGAACATTGCGGTGTCCCTGCGGTTACACCTACACAGTACTGACCTGCACTCTATATGTCCTGGGACACTGGCCCCTTGTCACCCTACAAAATCCCAGGCTGTGATGTCCACAAACCTCTGAATGATATGTCTCCCCACTGGGACACCATATTCAGTAATAGCCTTGTACCAGACATTGTGGCTCCTGACTGGCACACAGCGACAGTTACACTCCACACAGGTGGCACCACAATGCATGACTGGGACTATTGCCCGACACACCTGACTGGACTGTTCTGCACGGCTATAGGGCACATCATCATGGACATCATTCGCTGAGACTTTGTTGTGCTCCGGTCCTTTGATGCCACCTGGGTTGGTCTTGTTGGGGCCACAGCATGCCTCCTACACCTGGCGAACTCCTTTCGTACAGTGACCAGAGTAGTTGATGATGACACGGGGGTCCACACAGCCTACATTGTCCTCTCGCTGCCTTTCACCACCATTCTCCATTCTGGTATTGACAACATACACATCCACCTGCACATCAAAACATATGTCTCTGGATGTTATACAAAGTGGCTAATGGACGGGACACACACACTGAGGGTAGCATAACATATCACATACTGCATTTCAGTTACACTTGGCATACCACAGTCCTCAGTCATGGGGCCCTCATGTTCGGTATATGCTTCCCTGAGGTACCGGCTACCACAGAGGGACCTTCCCTGCCTAGCTTTACAGACCACTGCATACCAAGCACCGTTGTTGATCCACCAGCTGATACTGACCCCATCCATACGGGTGTCACTGTGACGGATACCTAATATGAACATCATGGCCTCAACCTGCATGACACTAGGTGTATGAACATCACCTTTGCAGTGCACCATCCACCCACTGGTTATCACACAGGTGTTAGTCCCCTACATACATGTCACATTGTACGTGTTTGTACTACACACGTATGTCACACACACTCCTGTGATTATCACATTGCCACTGTGGTGTGGATATCCTTCTATGTGTCCACACTTGTCTGTACTGGGTGTGTAGCTGGTACATAGGCACCCATTGTACCTCTGAACACCGGACTTATACACACATTCAAGGGTATAACACCCCGCTTAGGGTGTACCTTACACAACAGCTACAGCTTTACATAACACAACATTAACACGCCATGACGTTTATTGAGCTACGATAGTTAAAGTATGCGGCTGAAGTACAGACACCACGTCTGTACACATTTGCGGACTACATACTCAGGGGTGACCTCTGCTGCAAAGACAGGGCCCATGTCTGCAACTATGTTAATGGATATACTCCGCATACGCGACATAAACAATAGCCACTGTGAGCATCATGCTCATGGATATGTGCACACACGCAACAATGGGTGGGATGTGCTTGGGGGTTGCATTCCCAGACTGAACACTCACCATGCTTTGGAACAAGATTCCTAAGTACATCACGCAGGGACACTCAGTAGCACTGTTCATGTGATACCTCACTTGGTGGATGGGGGACACATGTACGCCAGGGATCACTGCAGTGGCTGTACTGTGCAGAGGTGCAGGTTACACATGGCTCTTCTGTTCACAGGACACTACCCTAGGGAGGTGCCACTGATGTGAACACTGTAGTTGTTGTTACACATAGACTTGCCAGATTGCATGGTACCCCACTATGAACCTGTGGAGCTATTACATGTCCTTTGTGCATGGTTAATGGAGTAGCCCTTCCATTTAGATTAGCTATCACGCTATTACAATGTCCTGTGACTACAGGCGAAATGTATCCTGTTATTGTACATGCCAATCATGTTCTTGTTTGTCTGTCACATCTCTTCTGCTATTCTAGTATGGGAGAAATGTTTGCATCCTTTGCAAATGAACAGAGTGGATTACATTATTTATTTCATTATAACTGTTTATAAATAAATTAATTAAATAATGCTACTCACATCACTATATGATACCTTTGGTATGCATAATATGCCTGTTCTCCTGTGTAGCATATCTGACATATCAATCTACTATACTATACATTACACATATTTTACATGGTATCCCATAATGCAAAGCATACTTGCACAGCGGGACCACCTTAGACATGTCATTGTCGTTATATGCCCATACGCATGCGTACTGTTACAGTATATCAACATATACTATCCCCTGCTATGGCACGTACTTGATGGACATACCCTGCCACTGACGGCGGGTCATTTGGCATTGTTCTGTTTAAAGCCCTCATGTTGCATCCCTTGTGGTGTCTGTGCTGTTTACTTTGTGGCCCACTGCTGGACACACAACTTCTACAAGCGTTAGTATGATCAGCAAGACATCACTACATAATACCATTTCCCACTTTATGCATTGCGGACACTTTTAATTAATGCAAACCAGGCTATACATACACTGACATAGTTAATACAGAACATGCTATACATACAGTTACATACCGAGTGTTCTACATACCTTGATATTGTTCCGGTATTTCGTCTCTATCTCGCTCTTCTGTATCACTCTTTAAACTGTTTTACGGTATGAGCATACAGTTTGCATATCTGGCAAGTCATCCTTATATATGTTGATACCTGCAACATGTGGTTTACTGCCACCAATTGGTGTTCCTGTGTGACTAATTACATGCATATCAGCTGTGCAGCTACTCCATTCGCCAATTACGCGGCAACAGTGGGGTATAATTGAATTCTCCACTTGGGCATTGGCTATTTGCCCTACCTTCGGGGAGATGGCCTGTATTGTGTTTTGTTGTATGTAACTGCAACTGTTATGTGTAGAGCCAAGTGTAGTTTGGAGTCATGTCCCCTGTGAATTGTGTGTGACGGCTTGAGTATGTGGTTCTACATGTGACTGTACCTGTCATCGCACCCGTCTGATAACAGACTATTGCAAACAACACCTGTAACATTGCCGTTTGTTCCATTATACAACGGATACAATTTTGCATGGCGCCTTTAAATGTGTCTCTCACAAGGTATGTTAACGGTTCAGCAGATGTAATTGACTAACTGGATGTTTGTGCTGTGATTACGGTCTGTATTGCTATTGTTTGCAGTGTGGGGGATGTAGGCGGGTGTACTTAGCATATACGGTTTTGTGGGGCTTGCATTTCTACATAGTCCATATATATGTGTGTGGGCTCCTTCCCTAATTAAAGAGCTATCACTTAGTAGACTTCTGTTATGGGATTTTACATTGGGCTGTTGTTAATTGGTTTCTATATGGTATGCAAGTGAGGTTGATACTTCCATACCTCCGGATGTACAGCGATATGTGCAGGGATATTTCTAAATGACAGCTATCCCGTGTATGTCTGTCCCAGATATTTGCAGTCATTGCAGTGGTGTTGGTGACAGACCCTCTGTGGCATGGGTTGCCATCTTTTCATATGGCCATAGTTGGACACTTGCGGGTCACACAGTGGTGTTTACAGGCTGACATATAGCCACGGTCAGTACACAGGATAGCACATACTTTTATCCTCATTACATACCTATTGTTCTTGGACTTTGCCTACTTATCATATTGAGTGTAACATTTCCATTTCTTACATACAGGCATGACTATTTCCTGCAACTATTGCATAATATTTGGGACATACTAATGTCCTAAACTCTCGGACAGTTGCCCTTTGTAATGTTTCATATCAGGACACACCTGCCCAGGGAGGGGCTGTCTCTCCCAATGTGGGACAGGTGTTTACCGCATGCCTACGGCTAGCTATACCCGTACCTACCGTAATGATCTATCAACGAGTTGGCACCTACAGACACATGATGCGGACACACACGCACACATTACAGTCACACGGAAACACACATGGCACCCTCAGCACACACATACACAGGCTACATCACTCACAAACACAGTTGTACATGGTACCTACGTGGACCGCACCGACGGCAGCGGTGACTACATGTCCCTTCCTATCATCATAATATTGGTTGCGGTTCTACTGTTCCAGTACTGTGTTCTTTCTGTCTTTCAGCCTCGTGGTTACGCGTGTCGGTGTGTGACACATTCCATAGTTGGCGGTATCCTATTTATTTGTACCTCCAAGGTGTTTTGAATGTCGTTGACCTATCTCTATATTTGCAGATGTCAGTGACTCCTTATATATCGACATATATCACACTATCGCCCTTTCTATCTGCATTATATATGTGTGTATATATATATATATATATATATATATATATATATATATATATATATATATATATATATATATATATATCTCTGACAGGGGTGGTGACAGGCACGCTACACCTTTCATTGTGTGTTTGTCGGTGTATACTGTGTTTCTTGGACTCCGCACATTTGTGTCTGTACCTGTCACATTACACACCTGCCATAGGTTAGGATTACCACCCGTCCCACTTTGCGAAGGACAGTCCCTCTTTGTGCAGTTGTGTCCTGCAAAATATTTGTGAATATGGCAAATGTCCTGCGACTTTGGGACAAACATATTCCCTATAGTTTGTGTAATAGTTGCATACAACACTTATTCTGTATCTGAACCACCTACATGTTACAGGACATGGAACACGTAACTACGACCATTACTAGAATAAGCTTTTATCTAGGCAAAACAATGACATTCTGGTTTTTGTACTGGCCGGGTGTATGTGTCGGCCTGCAGACATCTGGCGTATGTCCCACATTGGTCATTTGAAATGTGGCAACCCTACCGTAGGTACATCTTGGCTAGCAATAGTGTTGGGTGATTGTATACATGATTGCCTGTTCAACTCCTGGCAGTGGTCGTTTTACCCTTCAGAACAGGCGCTATTTGTTCAGGGGTGACTAATGTTGGTTTCACCTGTTCTGTACATCACTGACCGTGATCTGCGCAGTGGTCGGTGAAGCTTAGCCCTGTTTCGCGCATATCCGTATAGTCGTATTTAAACATCGCTTACCAGCAGTGGGCAACGCATATTCCCGCTAATGTGTGCTACACATATTCTGATGACCTGCATCCAGAATGCATTACCCGTGCCGTCGGGATTACGTTACATCCCTTGCAGGACGTGGGACCGGGAACATGCATGACGGTCACTGCATATACCACTTGGACATCTGGGAGGTGTACACGTATTATGTCATTTTGTATGTGGAGTAGACTACAGCAGTTACTCCTCACTGCACTCCCCCATTTTGACCCTGCTGCAGCTGTTTCCGCAGTATCATATTATGTAGCATGGCACATACTATGAAGATGTGGGCACATGTGCCTGGAGAGTACTGCATGGCTCCACCAGATGTGTCCAAGCACCGGAACTGTGATTTCAGCATCCCGAACACACGCTCTATGATGATTCTGGTTTGTGCATGTGCCTCATTATGGCGTTCTTGCATTGGTGTGTGTGCATTTCTAATGGGGGTCATCATCCACGGCTCCAGTGCATAGCCAGCATCCCCCACAAGGTGGCCTTGTGGGATGTCCCCCCTGACAAATACCTGATGCAGCTGTGAGGCATGCCAGATATGGGAGTCGTGGTAGCTTCCAGGGCTGCCAGCACACACATCCATGATAATGCCCTAGATAAGCCATGGTACACGACCCAGCAGTTGATGGAGTGGAATCCCTTACGGTTTATGTAGCACCTACCATGCTCACCGGGTGGTGACTTGATATGTATGTGCGTGCAGTCTATTGCACCCAGTACCTATGGGTAGTTTGCCACACGGTGGAAGTGATGCATATTGCTGGCCAACTCCTCCTGAGTTCGGGGGAAGTATATATGCTCATTGGCATGTGGTAACATTGCATCCAGGAACTGGTGTAGTACCCTGGATGCTGATGCCTGTGAGATCCCCATTATATCTCCAGTTGGCCTTTGAAAGGTACCTGTGGCTAGTATTCGCAAGCTTACACATACCTTCGTATCCACTGGGATGGGTCCCCCTCTGTTGTTTCTGGTTCTCAGGCGTGGCCGGCACAGCCCTACTATTTGCTGTAAGATGTCCCTGTCCATCCTGTAATGCTCTACTATCTCCAGGTCATGTAGCCCCTGGTAGGTTACCCTTGGTCTGAACACTCTTCTCCTCCTCCGAGGCCTACTGTGGTTGTCGGCATCATCCTCCACAACACCGTCGGTCTGTAACACATGCTGATGAATCACAGCTGTGGCAGCTCCCAGCATGTACATTTTAAAAGTTCCCCATCTGTTTACACCTATGGTGCAGTGTTTGGGAATACACAGGTGTGTGTTGGGTGCTTTCACACTTTATACTATTTTGCTGTGAACACTGATGATGTCATAGGGTGTGTATGTACGATCGTGGCTACAGGGTATCTTCTGTGTTTTATTACCAGAGCCACCATTGTGCTGCCTTTGTTGTTGCATTACATTTGGCTGCCGTAAATTACCTCCTGCCATTCCCTTTACATTTGTGCACGTTACACCTACCATTTGTTGGCATGCATCATGCAGTCTGCTTTCATTTGTACTTTCCTAGACCTGGCTTATCTTGTGTAATGTGTTCTATTGCTGGTCTACTGTGGGTTTGCTTTGCTCTGCTATGACAGTTCTCCTATCTTTGCATTCCAATTCCTCCCCTTCTTTCTTTGCAATCCTATGCCTCCCCTATCCTGTTTTGCAGGTTTCTGCATGCAGGCTTGTCTACTGCCATCGATTGGCCGCCGTGAGTTGATTGGTGTTAATTGCTCAGTAGTATGCCAATTACCCTACTTCTGCATTTCCTTCTTTTCTTCACCTGACCTTCCTGTTTGTGCTATTGTTCGCGGTGCGTGCATCTGCATACCGGATTTCGGGCACGTTTTCATCCCCGTGCACATGTGCTTTCAGGCACCATTTGTGCTCTCAGCTGAATGATCCTAGACCCTCCTCCCTACCTCTGTCCTGCAGCTTTGCTTAGCAATGGCCAGGCCAGATTTGCATTGCTCCAATGTGCTTACAGCTACGGTGATACACCCCTCTGCTGATGTCATGTATCACCTCTGAGACACTCCTCGGTGTTATAGCACTGCGCCGTCTGGTACATCCTTCATCCAGCGGGACGTTTGCTATTCAGTATTACCTGCCTCATTTGCATGGCATTGACTACTAATTCATAGTTACCACGCCAAACACTGTTGCGGGCCCTTGGCAACCCTTGCGCCTTGCTTGTGGTATACCATGCCTACCATTGCGTATTATGGTGAAATCCTGATTTGTCTTACATTGCGATTTTATGACATTTGTATATATTTTCTTTGTATTCCTGTTTGCGCACACATGCCCTGCGGTTGTACTGTGCGTTACTGTGGACATGACATTAAATGTTGTTTTTTATGTGTTGTGCATCTTTTCTTGTGCCATTGGCTGTGTATTTAGCCATTGGCATATGTTAACTTTGTAATACATGAGTCTTGTCCGCTTCCATAGCTCCGATGTTCTGTTTGGGAAAATGTAAACCATATTTTTTGGTTTACATTTCCATGGGCTTACGCTACACCTGCACCACTTCATGAATCGCTGTATGCCTTCATTTGCATGGTGCGACACTGCACATGGGGTGATTAGCATACCTATGCCGAGGAGTGCGCAGATCTGGCATACACCGGTAGTGCACGTGGAATTGGTTCATACCTGAATCACTCAGCGGACATATTTGGCATTATCCTGCAAGCTTCATGAATCCGGGGGTCTGTCTAATCTTTGTCTGTCAGTTAGTGCAGGCAGTTAAAGTTATGAGCTGTTAAAAAGCTGCTTTCCATACCCAAGGTAGAGGGACCGATTTTTTTTAACCCTCCAGTAGCCTTCTGTGTGACTCTGAGCAAGTCATTTAACCAGACAGTGTTTCCAGGTTCCCCTGGAAAGGAACACTTTGTCCAGTGGGCCCAACCTGGTAAACAAATACCTAAACAATCTATGTAGTACAGTATATTTTGATATGTAGCTAATATAAGATTATATAAGTTTGAATATAGTCTCTGTCATTGATGTGCAAAGACATTGAATCACATTTGATCAATTTCTGCATATTGAAACCTAAATATATTAAACAAAGTGAAACTAAGCCAATTAAAGCAGAAAAAGAAAAGAAGCCTCCCTTTTCTGGTCAGTGAAAAAAAATAAAAAAATCAGAGGTGCAGTTTTTTCTGTACAGTGGCACTTTTTTGTGAGGTAATGTATAAGGCTAGGGTTAGGGGCAACAACAGGGTCAGGGTTGGGGGCTTGCCCCTTTATAACACCTTACTCCTGTATGCTAACCCTAACCCTATCACAGCCCCTAATCCCAGCCCTATCTTACCAAAACCCCTTTGTCTAACACTACCACTACACAAGACAGCTAAAGAAACACACAGACACAATACGCTTATCACCATATAAGCACTACACTAAACCTCTCATCTAATATAGCTCTCAAGCTAACCCTAGCTCTCAAACATTCATACAAAAACTACAAAACATTCACACACAAATCAATGTTGTTGTGTCTTTCGGCTTTTCCCGGTTAGGGGTCGCCACAACGGAACTCTGGTCCGCTAATGATTGGCAGTAGACTTTTACAAGCCGAGTTGCCAGACCAGACGCACAACCTTCAAACGAAGGTATGCCCATTCACGCATGTCTCCACATGGAAGATGCTTTAGCTGGGAATTGAACAGGACAACGTCTTACTGTGAGGTGACAACGCTACCGCAGCACCACCACCGCAGTTCACACACAAATCAATCTAATCCCTTATTATAACAATAAACAGTATAACTCCATTTCCTTGAATGCAAGCATATGTCACACAACGCAAGAGGCATTCATGAGCTAATGTTCAACGTCTACTAATGTTTACAAATGGAATGTTCGACAAAAGTGCCAGCATTATAATTTGTTGACGATATGAGAGTTCAAGAAAGTATAATGCACAAAGATGTTCATATGTGGCAGTCACGTTTAATGTAGGATAACACAGCTTCAGATGGCAGTTAAGGACTGACAGTCTGACATGGTTTGCATGATTCCCCACTTATTGTTTGTGTTCCCTTCACAAGGAACGTCTTATATTTGTTACATGAAGTCTTGGAATTCTATTACTGTTTTTGATGCTTCTATAGAGCGGTTATTGTAGATCTCAAACACTCTTTCTGTAAAATAACACTGCCATGTTTCTCCTTAGCCATCTACCTTGTGTTTTCATACTATGTCTATTTGTTGTCATAACTCTTATTTTTCATCCGCTCACCACTAATGCCACTGATGTACTTAAACGTTTATATCCTCGCTATCGTCTGTCTGTAGGGCTACTCATTCTGAGCTCTACCGCTTCCTCCTCATATCGCTTCTTGTGCAATTCTTGTACCAGTTTGCTCTCTTTTCTGAACAATGTCTGCCTGTTTAGCATCTGAACAGAAGCAATGCTGACACTTGCTTGAAGATTTGTGCTTTGCTAAAAGGTACTATCCCTCAGTGCAGTTGCTGCAGTCAGGGATTTATTCTCATCCTTGGGTTCAACAATGTGAAAATGAAAATATTATGTTCAGGGGGTAATAGTGAAAAAAGCCTTTCTGGATACGGAGAGCTTTATCCCCAAAGAAAATAAGTGCAGATTAAAAGCATGAAAGTCATGTCTGCGGGTTTGAAATAGTCCAGCAGCTAAGATACTCAGTTACTCACATTACTGGCAGCACAAACTTTCCTGAGATCTGTGTTAAGGACCACAATTTGTCACAAGAGAATACTTAAGTAATGTAAAGCATATTTTTGTTTATAAAAGTTGTAGAGGAGGTTCCTTCATCAAGAAACATGGCTCTTCTTTATTTACACCCCAAGTGGCTCGCAGAAAGCTGTATAATGATAAGAAACACACCAGTCTTGCATTTGTGAGCTCTTTGCCTGTTTAACTAATTGGAAGAGAGGGTTAATTATGGGCATAAATAATGCATAATCTTATGCATGCTAACTTGTCAGATTTGATAGGTGGTCCAAATGGGTTGCTTCATCGTACTTTTGTGGGAGAACTGAGGTCTTGATCCATAGCCTCCTGTACCGCCCATGACTCTAGGACATTCTTCTCAACTGTCCAGATTTTTGCAGCATGTCCAGATTTTTGCCTTATACTTTTGTCTATTCCTTATAAAATTTTGGTTTTCTGGCAACTCACTGGTTAATTATTGAAGATTTAATTCAGAAAATAATGACAGATATTTGAGTTTTATACTTCATAACCATCAGAAAATTCATGCTAATGCAAAACTGTTTATTCCATCAACTTACTAAGTTTGTAAGAGCAATATTTAAAAATTGTCCAGATTTTCAGGCTTTTGTCCCCCATTTTTATGGCTTTGTCCAGATTTCTTGCTCTAAGAGGTTGAGAGGTACGCTCTAGGAGGAGTCAGTCCACTCACTGAAAGCCTCTTCCAAGACTATGGAAGTCAGAAGGTATTCTGGCAGGTAGGGACTATGAATACATAAAATTATCTACAGGTATATTACCCCTGTGAAGCGAAAGGAGGAATCTTTTTTTTTTTTTTTTTTTTTTTTTAATAACATTGACCACTGTAAGATCAGCACCTTTTCTAAAATAGAAATCTGTATACTTAAAATAAACAAGCTATTAGCATACAGTCACTGTGCCTATAATAATGAAACCTGTATGACTTCAGGTTGTCCAGGGTTGACTACTTTACTTTAAGTCATTCATACCTATTGATTTATTTATTTATGTTATTTTATTTATTTTAGTTTGTTTACCAAGATAGTACACTGAACACAATATTCCGTTTGTAGGCACAGCCTGGGGGGAAGAAATTCACAGGAAAAAAAATAAAAAATAACTAATTCACAAACATGGAGAATAGGTAGAAAATCCCACAGACAATCGAAACAATGAGAAAATATTATTTACAGAATATTTACAGAGTTGAAAAACAGATGTGGCTTTATTTTAGCCGTGAATATTGATGGTAAGGTGAGAACAGACAAAGCAGGAGTGATGTAGGTGACTGGAGAGTTAGGGTTTTGTCCGGTAGAAAGTACTTGCAGTTAGAAATTTGATGGAGGTGTCATTTGAGCTGTGCTCTGAAAGTGGGGAAAGAAGAATTTTTTTTAGGTGTAGGGAGAGAGGTTGACAAAAATTTGGGTGCAAGACTACAGAATGAGTGTTCAGCACAATGCAATTTGGTTTGGGGGTCTGAAGTGAAGTTGCAGAGGATGTAGGAGTGATTTTATTCTAAGTTCAGAAGTAACAGATGCGAAGGAACCTGGAAATAGTTTGGAAAGAAGAGACTGTAGGAGTAGCTCCACTCTCTAGGAGTCTGGGATCTGTCTGCCTTTGGAGTGAGAGTAGTGCACCAGTGTTCTCTTGGGGGGGGGGTGAGAAAAGAATCAACAGATTTCGTTTTCAGTGGACTAAGGTTTTTTAGAGGCTGTGGCTGTGATGGGGAACCCATATTCAACCATTCAAGGAGCAAGGAGGACTCATTTGCCTATTGCACCTCTAGCTGGCCTGGAGAAAAAAATGGAGATGTTTTCCAGTAGCAGAATAAAGGAGAATTGATATTTTTCCTATTATTTTCAATATGGTTATGGAAGTTACGTGGTTGGTCCAGCCATAAACCTAGGCACTTAAAGGATGTGGTTGTCTCTATGGGGTACCACTGAGATCTGCAAAGTTGAAATTTTTGGGAGTGTTTTATTATTTATTATTATTATTCAGGTGCCAAATATCATATTTTTTGTTCTGGAGTTGTTTAGAATTGGCTTATGGTTGTCTAGCCAAGAATTAAGAGAGTGGAGGTCAGACTGAAAATGGATTTGAATAGCTGAAAGTGTGGGAAAGGATTGAGGGATAATCATATCATCTACATAAACAGTGATAGGAAGGTTAGGCAGATCTGAGGGTAATTTGTTAATAAAGATTGAAAACAAGAAAATCAAAATCTACCCACTGACATGTTCAGGATTTGGGGTAACCACATTGCAGTATCCAAAAAACCATAAGGTGTAAAAGACACCCAGTGAATTGTGTGACCATAGTAAATAGTAAAAAGTCAAAAAAAAAAAAACTAAACTCCTCCCCTTCTCCCCCACCACTCGGTCCCCCCCTTTAAACTTTACCATTTCTTCTAATAATGGCACTATCATCTCACCTGATCCAACTACTAAACTTCTAGGAATAACCATTGACAATAATCTTTCCTTCGATCAGCACATTAACAACACCATCAAGGTTGTTAATAGAAAAATTGGATCCCTATATCGTATCAAACCTTTTCTAACCCCAGCAACAAGAACCAAAATTGCACAATCTCATCTCCTATCTACTCTCCTATATGCTTCCCCCATTTATACAAACCTCAAGAAAAACAGTCTTAACAAACTTGCAACTTGCTATAATAACATAGCTCGCCACTAGTAACCCCTTTAGGACCCACCATTGTATAAATCTAAAACAACTTGGCTGGCTCGAATTTCAAAACTACCTAAAAATTCCTCAACTCACTATAGCCCACAACATATTACACCTACCTGACAACACCCCAATACTCTCTCAACTTCTAATCCCTTACAACAATCTTAACTCACTTCGCTCCTCTAGTAAACTCATGGCAAAATCAATAAAGGCAAACAACACAGCAGGTGGTTCTCTATTCACTAACACTATAGGTAGAAGCTGGAATCTCTTACCTAGTGACATAACATTGACTACATCCCTACCACAATTCAAACAGAAAATTAAACTGTACTACCTCAATCATTGGCTTTGTTCCTGCAGTACACCTGACTAACCTTTTCTCATACTATATTTCTCCTTCACTCTTCTCATCACTACCTGTCTGATTTCTCCTCCTTTTACTGTTCTAATCTAACTATGTACATTTTATGTATAATTGCTAATATGTAATGAACTGCTTATTGTAAACTTGCTTCTCTTTGAAATGATCTTGCATTCTGTGTCTTGTTATGACTTCCAATTTTTGATATTTCTTAACAGTAATGATTATTTGTAATGTACTTAGTATTTAGTGGAGCTTTTCTCCTCGGGCCTCTGCTGAAAATGGACATGTATCCAGCCAGACTAGCCCGGTCAACAAATGTAAAATAAATAAAATAAATAAAAATTCCAAACTGGTAAAACACAAATTATTAAACACAGATGGTTTAGCGCTTTCATCCAATCCCACTGAACTTCATCAGAACCATCCAAAAATAGAAAGACCAACCTTTTATATGCTAGCGACGCCATTGCAAAGAAAATTATATGCTGCCAATAACCTTAATAAACATTTAAAGTGCAAAATGAATTAAAATATACTCAGTGACATGAAAAAATTGCTTACTAAAATGATAAAATAATAAAGCATATTATGTTATAAAACACATAAATAACAAAACATAAGAAACTTTTATAAGACTTATTGTGTCTAAAAATGCCATACAACCAAAACTTACAGTTGAGCAGCCCACTGTTTCAAAACTGGTACAATAGAGACACAATCATTCAAACCTTTTCCCCACACAGCATTTAGCATTAACTGCCAGTATAATTCTCTAAGGTCCACCTGTGTCTCCCAGTCCCCTCCTCTCATTATCCTGGGAGACAACTTCTAATATTCCAAAATGGAAATTAATAAACCCTTTACAATACTGGGCATATCTATATAGGACATTGTTGGTGTTTTTCCTGGAAATGGCACAGAGGTGCTCATATAGTCTTTTTTTAAATTGATGATCAGTTTTTCCAACATAAAAACTATTAAATGTCTAGCATACCACAATGTATATCACCCCCTTAATGGCACAATTGCCCTGAGCTAATCTAACAGTCTCCTCAGGATTACCCATAACCATTATAGTTTTATCAAAAATAAAAGGGCAGTGATGACACATACCACATTATTTTGTTCCTTTCAAATTTACACAAGTTGAATTAGTTTCAGTACCTACTCCCTCAAAAATGTTTTTGAAATTTTGAGCTATTTTATATAGAAGGTGTGGTCCAGGGCCAAGTAAGCTATATAAATGTTCATCCCCTTTAAAAATATTCCAATTTTGATTCAAAATTTTCTTAACATCATTTACCTTGTGGTTGAAAGTAATGACCGTGAATAATTGGTATTGGGGGATTGTAAATGAGCCCTATGGTCAATTACTATCTGTATATTATCCAGCGAAACATTTGATTGTATTAGCAGTGGTATAAATCTAGTACCCCATAAATTCACTACTTCATTAATGATCTTACTTAGAAAGTTATTGGGATAACCCCTTTCCAAAAAATATACTCCAAGAGTTTCTACCTCATCATAGAACAATGAGCTATCTGAGCACATACATACTGCCCTTATCAACTGCCCCTTAACAATGTTCTTTTTCACGTGGTATGGGTGGCAACTGTGGTACTCCAAAAAACTGCTGGAAAACTTAGGTTTCCTGTATACTTTCGAACATAATTTACTTCCTCCTACAACTTTAAAAATAGTTACGTCTAAATAATTACTAGAGTCAGTACTAAATTGACCTGTAAATGATAAAAATGAAGTAACATAATTTAAAAAAGATAAAAAATTATCATGAATCGAAACATCTTGAAACTTCCAAAAAATAAATATATCATCTAAAAACCAATAGTAACAGTACCGGTCCTTAGCAAAAGAACTAGATAGTACCACCCTTCTTTCCAGGGCTTACAACACTAAGTTTGCATAAATAGAGGCACAACTTGCCCCCATAGCCACTCGCTTAATTTGTTTGTGATATTCACCTTCAAACATTACAAAAGTATTATCTAATACCATTTCCATAACTTCTGCCAAAAGATATACTGTTACATTTTCAAATGAAGTAAGTTTTATAATAGCTTCTGAAAAAAGTTCCAGCCCAATATCATGAGAAATTGAGGTGAAGAAAGTATGTGCTTAGATAGCTCATTGTTCTATGATGAGGTAGAAACCATCAGAGTATATTTTTTGTAAAGGGGTTATTCCAATAACTTTCTAAGAAAGATCATTAATGAAGTTGTGAACTTATGGGGTACTAGAATTATACCACTGGTAATGCAATCAAATGTTTCCTTGGATAATGCACAAATAGTAATTGACCATAGAGCTCAGTTACAATCCCCAATGCCAATTATTCACATGCTATGGTGGTTACATTCAATCACAAGGTAAATGATGTTAAGAAAATTTTGAATAAAATTTGGAATATTTTTAAGGGGGAAGAACATTTATATAGCTTACTTGGCCCTGGATCCCACTTTGTTTGTAAAATGGCTCAACATTTCAAAAACATTTGTGAGGGAGTAGGTATTGGGACTAAGTTGACTTGTATAAATTTGAAAGGAACGAAAAAATGTGGGTTGTATCATCAATGTTCTTTTATTTTGGATAAAACTATGACAGTTATTGGCAATCCTGAGGCAACTGTTAGATAACTCAGGGCAATTGTGCCACTAAGGGGGTGATATACATCATGGTATGCCAGACATGTAATAGTTTTTATGTTGGCAAAACTGAGTGTCAAATTAGAAAAAGAAGATATGAGGATCTCTATGCCATTTCTAGGAAAAACACCAACAATGCCCTATATAGATATGCCAAGTATTGTAAAGGATTTATTAATTTCTGTTTTGGAATATTAGAAGTTGTCTCCCAGGATAATATGTGAGGAGGGAATTGGGAGACATAGGTAGAACTTAAAGAATTATACTGGCAGCTAAAGCTAAATGCTGTGTGGGGAAAACGTTTGAATAACTGCATCTCTATTGTACCAGTTTTGAAACAGTGGGCTGCTCAGCTGTAAGTTTTGGTTGTATGGCATTTTTAGACACAATAAGTCTTATAAAAGTTTTTATGTTTTGTTATGTGTTTTATAACATATTATGATTTATTATTTTATTATTTTTGTAAGCAATTTCTTCATGTCATTGAGTATATGTTAATGAATTTTGCACTTTAAATGTTTATTAAGGTTATTGGCAAGCCAATCATTTTCTTTGGATTGGCGTCACTAGCATATAAAAGGCTTGTCTTTGTATTTCTGGACGGTTCTGATGAAGTCCAGTGGGACTGGACGAAAAGCGCTAAACCATCTGCGTTTAATAAATTGTGTTTTACCAGTTTGGAATTTTGATTTAGTGTTGTCACTCAATTAATTGGGTGCCTTTTACACCTTATGGTCTTTTGGATACTGCAGTGTGGTTAACCCGACTCTTGAACATTTCACTGGGTGAATTGTGATTTTCTAGTTTGTGTTCTACACTTTTGCTCACCACTTTTTGACTGTTTCTGAGTTTTGGTTCATGGTGGTGACCATTTGAGTGAGGAGTATACCACTGTTATGGAAAGCCCAGGTGCTTCTGGAATTCAGAATATTGCAGTGACTAATTCAGATGAGCATGTCAACTACGCTTAAGGTGATTTGACTCAATTGATAGCACTTTTGACTCAAAAGTGTGACGTTTTACAGGCTTCAGTTGAATCACTTCAGAATGGGAGCAACCATTACGTTCTTAACACGGCTTCTCAACCTTTTTCTGGTTTTTCGATATTGAATGGGAGGCCGGCAGCTGCATCAAACAACATGGCTAACAGTGTTAATCATTGGACTGGTTGTCTGGATTCTGGAGAAAGGAGGGCATTTGACCTACATGAATTGTTTATGAAGGATGTTATTTAGTGAAATTAATGATTTAAATAAGAAAATTACCACTGACTTATTGTTTGAGCAATATAGTAGTAAATATAAAGATATTTTTGATACAGCCGAGCAGCAACTATGTATGAATTTAAAACATAAAGAAAATAAATTAGTTAGAGACAAGGATGATTATGCCAGACAGAGAGCATATCCCTTAACTCCTTCTATTAATAATGTCAATAATAGGGTACATAATGAAAACTTTTCTAGTGATGTTCTACCTGGGACAACAGTACAGGAGATAAATTAAGATGGTGGATCTAGTTTTAACAAGCAGGATTATGAACAAGAATATCCACTCCTCAGGAGATCTGACAGGTTGCCTAACCAAAGGGGCAACAATGTTTTTTAGAACCCTAGACATACAAGTACAGGGGATGGGGGAGGGAGGAAACAAGAGGAAGATGGGGAGGGAAGAGATATTGGAAGAACTAGAGCATAATTTTATCAGTTCTAACCAGACTAATGTGAATTCAGACATCACAGAGAGCTATGGTGGTGTAATGTTACCACATAAAGGATTTAATATTTTTAATTATTCAGATTTAAAAATTACACACACACACTTCTCCCTCTTCAAGAAGGGTTTCAAGTCTGTGCCCACACCCAGACTTAATATAGTGGATTTGTTGACAGAACTTAAATTATACTCTGAGAAGTTAAATTTTAAGACATATTTTAAGAATAAGTTGGCAGCTGATAATATTCTACATAATGATGTTCAGGCAATGAACATTACGAGTGGAAAGTTGAAGAAGAAGAGTACATTTAATCCACCGTTAAATCCCACTATTGCAGTTTTTGAGAAAGTATGCGAGAAAGAATTGTATAGGTTAAAATATTCTCAGGGAACCAGATATTCTAACCTTTCAGAGGAACTAAAACAAAGAGTGAGAAGGTCACACAGAAAAAATAATCAGTAAAAACTAAATGAAAACTCCAGCCAAACTAGAACTTCCACTGAGTGACCTCTCAAACCACTTTTATCAGAGGCATATGGGATAGGGAAGTAGTGGGAGAAATAAAAATCGATTACTCAGTTAGAGTAATGAAACCTGATAAAGGTGGGGGGATAGTTTTAGTGGACAAGGAAGACTATGTCAGTTCCATTTACAGTCTTTTGCAAGATACTGAAAAATATATGACTGTTTCTAGGAATGAAATATTTATAGCCTACAGGAAAACTGATTTTTATCTAGAGGATGTGTTATGCAGGGTGTCATAGATTTGGACACCTATGACTTTTAAATCAATAAATCTCCTTGAATACCTGTAGTATTTGGAATTCCAAAAGTACACAAAGACATTACATGCCCACCTTATAGGTTAATCGTGTCTGCTAGTAATTCTAAAAATTATCCCCTGGCTGTTTATATAGACAGGATGTTGAAGGACTGTCAATACAGTGGTACATATATTAAGGGATTCCTCATGGGGTTTTTTTTTTATCTAAAATTAGATCTTTTGTGGCAGAGGTGGACGGCAGTTTTTCCACTATTGATGTTGTAGATTTGTTCACCTCGATTCCTCATGATATTGGGTTGGAGCTTTTTTCAGAAGCTATTAGATAACTTACTTCTTTTGATAATGTAACAGCAAATCTTTTGGCAGAACTTATGGAAATGGTATTAGATAATACTTTTGTAATGTATGAAGGTGAATATTACAAACAAATTAAGGGAGTGACTATGGGGGCAAGTTGTGCCCCCATTTACGCAAACTTAATGTTGTATGCCCTGGAAAGAAGGGTGTTTTATCTGATTCTTTTACTAAGGATTGGTACTGTTACTATCAGTTTTTAGATGATATATTTATTTTTTTAGAAGTCTCAAGATATTTCAATTCATGATCATTTTTTATCTTTTTTAAATGATGTTACTTTATTTTTATCATTTACAGGTCAGTTTAGTTCTGACTCTAGTAATTATTTAGAGGTAGCTATTTTTAAAGTTGTAGGAGGAAGTAAATTATGTTTGAAAGTATACAGGAAACCTACGTTTTCAAACATTTTTTTTTGGAGTACCACAGTTGTCACTCATACCATGTGAAAAAAAAAACATTATTAAGGAGCAGTTGATAAGGGCAGCATGTATGTCCTCAGATAACTCATTGTTCTATGATGAGGTAGAAACCCTTAGATTATATTTTTTGGAAAGAGGTTATTCCAATAACTTTCTAAATAAGATCATTAATGAAGTAGTGAACTTATGGGGTACTAGATTTATAGCACTGCTAATGCAATCAAATGTTTCATTGGATAATGTACAGTTAGTAATTGACCATAGGGCTCAGTTACAATCTCCAATACCAATTATTCACGGTCATTACTTTCAACCACAAGGTAAATGATGTTAAGAAAATTTTGAATCAAAATTGGAATATTTTTAAAGGGGATGAACATTTATATAGCTTACTTGGCCTTGGACCCCACTTTATTTATAAAAATGGTTCAAAATTTGAGGGAGTAGGTACTGGAACTAATTTGACTTGTATAAATTTGAAAGGAATGAAAAAATGTGGGATGTGTCATCACTGCCATTTTATTTTGGATAAAACTATGATGGTTATTGGTGATCCTGAGGAGGCTGCTAAATTAGCTCAGGGAAATTGTGCCACTAAGGGGGTGATATACATCGTGGTATGCGAGACATGTAATAGTTTTTTATATTGGCAAAACTGAGCGTCAATTTAGAAAAAGAATATATGAGGATCTCTATACCATTTCCAGGAAAAACACCAACAATGCCCTATATAGACATGCCCAGTATAGTAAAGGATTTATTAATTTCCATTTTGGAATATTATAAGTTGTCTCCCATGATAATATGAGACGAGGGGATTGGGAGACACGGGTAGAACTTAGGAATTATACTGGCAGTTAAAGATAAATGCTGTGTGGGGAAAAGGTTTGAATGAATATGTCTCGATTGTACCAGTTTTGAAACAGTGGGCTGCTCAACTGTACGTTTTGGTTGTATGGCATTTTTAGATACAATAAGTCATACAAGTTTCTTATGTTTTGTTATTTATGCATTTTATAACATATATTTTATCGTTTTAGTAAGTGATTTTATCTTGTCACTGAGTATATGTTAATGCATTTTATGCTTTAAATGTTTATTAACGTTACTGGCAACCAATCATTTTCTTTGGATTGGCATCATTAGCATATAAATGGCTTGTCTTTGTATTTCTGGACGGTTCTGATGAAGTCCAATGGGAGTAGATGAAAGCGCTAAACTGTCTATGTTTAATAAATTGTGTTTTACCAGTTTGGAATTACGATTTAGCGTGTTCACTCAATTCATTGGGTGTCTTTTACACATTATGGTCTTTTGGATACTGCAGTGTGGTTACCTTGACTTTTGAATGTGTCATTGGGTGGATTTTGATTTTCTAGTTTGTGTTCTACACTTTTGCTCACCACTTTTTGACTGTTTCTGGAGATTAAAAACAACACTAGGGTGAGTATTGAGACATGGGGCACTCCTTTTATAAGAGCTGCTGGAGGTGATAGGTTGAGAGAGTTTTGACTCTGAAATACCTATTTGTTAAGAAATCTTGGAACCAGGTGACAATGTGGAGCTAATTCTGATTTCATGGAGACAATGAAGGAGAAATAGATGGTTAATAAGATCAAATGGTTTGGTAAGGTCAGTGAAGATTGCTCTTGAAACATCCCTTTTATCTATATTGAAAAGGATCTCATCTGCAAGTGGCCACAGTGATGTCATTGTGCTCCAGCCAGCCCAAAATTCATGTTGAAAAAGAGTAATGAAGTGGTAGTGCTGGACGTAAGTTGGACATAAGTGGACAGTTGGTTGTAGATTATTTTTTCAAGTATTTTCACAAGTGTATGGAGGATGGTGAGAGGACAGAAGTGAGAGGGACTTTCTGGCTGAGGTTGTTTGTGAAGGGGTTTGATAAGAGCAGTTTTCTACACATCTGACATTGTGCTAGTTAAACAGATATTATAAATGTAGAGAGGAAGTGTTTGCAGAGATAGCAACAGAGATGAACTAGGGGAGTAGGTTGTCTGCACCAGGGGGTGCAGCCAAGAGTACATTTTCTAGTAGGGGTCAAGGTATTGGTGAATAATTTTCCTAAAATAGAAGAGGGGGATAAAAGATTTGGGGGCTGGGTGCATTAGGGGTAGAGGTCAAGGTTATGGTACTTAGCAGGTGGCCAAATTCCATGAGAAAGCAAAAGACAAAGGTCAGCCTTGAGAGGTCTGGATAGTGACAGAGAACAAGGTGAGATTGGTGAGTCTTCAACTCACGAGAAGATTTACTTCCTGTCAAAAGTATTTGAGTTTGCCTAGCAGAGCACGTTGTTCATGTTTGAAATAGTCATTTTTGTATCTACATATGGCTTGTTTAGCTAGGTTACACAGACAGATAAAGGTAGTACAGTTTTCTGGTGAGGGGTTTTGTCTCCATGAATGTCACACATTGTGCCTAATTTATTTATGTATTTATTTAACATTTGTTGACCAGGAAACTCTGACTAGGACATAGCCTGTTTTCAGCAGATGCATGTCTTTGGAATATGGGAGGAAACCAGAGTAGTTGGAGGAAACCCACGTGAATGCAGGGATGACATGCAGACTCCACATAGCAGGTACCCCAGCTGAAAATCGAACCGGAGACCCTCTTTCTATGAGGTGACAATGTTAACTGCTGCACCACTGCACCACCCAAAATTGATTTTGAGAGAGCTTTCAGCTCAGTAGTTAGTAAGAGGGTTTTGTTGTGTTTGAAAAGGGGCTGTATGAGAAGGAAGACTCTGTCTTGATGATAAAGAAGGGCAGATGTTGTGCTTTGGCAGCTGAGATGTGGTTCTGTATGTTGATAATGGGAGACCAGACAATAGCTGCTATGTGTTTTTTGAGGTTTTCCATATTGGTGGTGGATCTGTGGTTGAAGTTAACTAGTTTGGGAGGCAGTTTTGGTGAATGCTGGATAATTTGGACAGTTATTCAGGAATGTTCACTGAACGAGAGTGGAAGAACGGATATTTCAGAGATAATGGTAGTGCTGTAAGTAATGAACAGATCCAGGAGGGAGTGGTGGTATGTTAGGAGACTTGGATGGAAAGTGTCATTAACTAACTTTATTGGTTAGGCATTAGGTAATATAATTTCTCAGGGGAGCTAGGTATTCAAACAGTGATATCAAAAATACACACCTTGTCACTCAAGAGTCTGATTTTGTTAAAGGGAGATCATGTCTGCTCAAATTAGTAAACGTCTTTGAGAGGGTCACAGAGGCTGTGGATAGTGGTGAATCATTCCACACAGCATCTGCACCTGACAAAGCAGTATTATAAATAAACTATGAAACCTAAATGTGGACTCATACATAATAAGGTGCGTAGTAAACCTTTTAAATGACAGAACTCGTATCCTTAAAAGTAGCATGTGCCATCTCAAAAAGCAAGAAAGTAACTAACAATGTACCTCAGGGACTGGCACTGGGAACCCTCCAATTTGGCATATACTTCTATGACCTCCAAATAGTAAATCCTGATTTATGGCTTATGAAATTTGCTGATGACTGCAAATAAGTCAAGTGTTATTGTTCAATCACCCTTAACACATTGCCAGTACAGCAAGAATTTAATCTTACTAACCAATGGCGTACTAACCAGGGATTAAATTAAATGCAATGAGTTGTAAGTATTGTTACATATAGTTAAAAAACCTATCATATCCAGCTTATACCACAGCTTGCACCTTGCTCCAAGCTGACACAGAAATGGGAGATCTTGGCACCTGTGCTTATAACTCCATTTTTTTTACCACCATGTAGCATTAATAGTCAGGAAATCTTTCTCTTTAGCACCATTGACATCTAAAGGCACCTTATTCAGGTTAAAAGAAATTATTGTCTAAATGTACTCATTTTAGAGCAAATATAGAGTACAGTGCCCACATTGGCAAGTATCTATCCAGACACATCACGTAATTAGAAAGGCCCCAGTATTTCCTAACCATGAAAATCACTGGTTTAAAAACTCTGAGCTACCAGGACAGGCTTGAAGGCCTATCCCAAGTCTTAATCTCTTATAGACACTTATGTGGACATCAGTGTCCTGCATTTCATTCCATCAAAGACCAAACTATCCTTCATCTCTTACAACGCAACAAGAAAAGGAACTCCATTAACATTGGATCTTAGGATTTGAATATCAACCAACATATGAGTTAAACACATTGGAGTCACAGTTTTATTACCCAACTTTTACCCCATCTCGGGAAAAATGCCTTTATATGTAAAAATCAGTGGCACCCTCACATCCTTCAAGACTAACCTTGAAAATGGGGGTGTGTGTGGCCAAGACGGTGACAAGTTAGCAGCATAATTCTTCCGGTCTGCTATTTAAATCATATTTCTGATGGGAAATTTTAGTTTTAAGATATCTTAAATACTTTTTCTTGAAGGATAATCCTCTTTACACCACACTGAAGGATATTATTTAAAAATATTTGTATATATTAGCTTTTTCCTGTCATTATTTCATCAGAAAGGTTAGTACTTTTACATTTGGAATGAGTCATATAAAAGCTAATTCACAGGACTTATCATTAAAAAAGAGAACTGTAGTCAGTTCTTACAAATATGCAAGAACTTTCAATAAAAATGGATACAATGGATTACAAACTGAATAATTTAGAAGAAAAATCTATTACACAAATGAACAACTGCATGAGATAATAACACAACAAACCCCCTAGATCTCAGGAATGGAAGAAGCGTTAAATTATATAGAAGGAAGAATGTTGGAAAATGAACATAATATAGAGTTTCTGCTAAAACAAAATACTTTACTGTTAAACTTGATGACATAGAAAATAGATCAAGAAGAAATAACATTCAAATTTATGGTTTACCAGAGAAGACAGAAGGTCAAAGTATGTTAAACTTTTTTACATCTTAACTTACCTGAATCCACATCCATTGGTATTGAAAGAGTGCATAGGTTGCTGGTTGTTCCTTCACTGAAGAAAATTTCTCCTCAAAGGTTCAGAATTGTTAGATTCTTTTCTAGTTAGGACAAAGAACTGATATTAAGAACACCATGGACTAATTCTCTGATTAAAATATAAAAAGAATAACAACAATTGATTTTGTTAATAATACAAATGTAAAATTAACTTTGATAAGTTTAGATATCAATAGTGCTTTTGATTCAGTTCATTGAGAACATTTATTATCTGTTTTGGAGGAAAATAATTTTTCAAATAACTTTTTACAGCTTGTTAAACTTCTTTATGAGAATTCTTTAATTTATGCAAAAATAGGTTCATATATTTCCAAATCAATTGCAGTTACTAAGGGTACTAAACAAGGATGTCCTTTATCACCATTATTATTCATAGGATCATAGGATCATACTAATGACCCTAGGAACTATACTAATGACCCTAGGACCCTTACAAGTCCAAGAGGGACAGAGGTGGAACCCCTGGGGTAAATTTATGGTTACCCATCCAATCGTCTGCTTTAGTTATGGAACCTTTTGCAAACTATATTACATCAAATATGAATATCAAAGTTATACAAATAAATGATAATTTAAATACTAAAATACAACTCTTTGCAGATGATATCTTATTAACATTCAATGATTATAATCATTCTCTCATGTTCTATTTAATTGAATAGAGATTTTTCATAATAAAGCAGGAGTTAGTTTTAATGAAAATAAAACTAAAATTCTACTTATTAATTGTAGTACATATAAAACAGATAGGAAATGCTACAAATATATTGTAGAATGCAAAAAATTAAGTATTTAGGAATAATTTTGAAAGATAATATTAAAGATATAATAACACTCAATTATATTAATAATATACAATAAAACATCTTATTAATAGGTTCATAGGTAGATACTAGGCTATCTGCCCTAGGGCATTTATAAGCCTAGCCAGAGTGTGTTTGGCTTTCGCCTCCCTTTTAGATTAGTTAACTGTGCCTCTGTATAGTAGGTCACAGAAGATAGCCCTTTAAGGTTAGTTTACTGTGCCTTTGTCTAGCAGGGACACAGAAGAGATCCCAGGGGTAAACTTACGATCTCCCATCCACTCGTCAAGATTTCTCTTGAAGAGGGTCAGTGAGGGGCTCTGCCTAACATGAATTGTGATTCTGTTCCAGAGTGAGGGGAGCCTCTGGGATATGCATCTGTCCCTCCAGCATGTCCTATTTATTGCTGTGCTGAGGTTTAAGTCCCTGGAGTGTGTAGCTCTAAGGGATTTGGATTTCCTGAGGTGGAGCATGTCCATTAATTCTGGGTTAGACATGGCTTTGTACGTCAGGCATAGATCGCCTCTGAGTAGGCAGTAAGCAACTGAGTAGAGCTGGAGTTTCTTTAGTCGAACTGCATAGGGCATCTGTTTGAGGCCCGTGATCCTCTTGGTGAGGTACTTTTGGGGTCTCTCCAGTTGCTGCAGGTGTCGGGTAAGGTACATCCCAAATGGATTGAATTAAATTATGGGCCTGATGAGTGATGAGTAGAGGGGCACAATGACCTCTCTTGATCTAGATGTGAACCCTTTCGTGATAAGGTGGGCTATATAGAAGGTCTTTCTAACCACTTTGGCAACGTGATTGTCAAAGGAGAGATTACTATCTACTTGGGTCCCCAAATCCCTAATTACTTCTTCCGTACTTAATGGATTACCACCTATGTGGTAATTTGTGGGCACTTTGTTTTTCCCAAAGGGAATGACTATGCACTTTTTGGCATTTAGCTTGAGGCCGTGGTTCTGGCACCAGGTATCCATTTCTGTGAGACCCTTTTGGAGGATGCTTGTGTCAGCCGGAGAGTCGATTATGGCTCCCAGTTTGCAGTCATCTATAAACTTGGTCAGCCATAGTCCTCCCGTGTTAGCCTGTACCTCAGAGAAGTATATACCGAACAAGAGAGGTCCCAGGACTGAGCCTTGTGGGATGCCACTTGTAACTGGTTTTGAGTCTGACATGGCACCTGCAATTCTGACCATGTGAGTTCTATCCCTGAGCCAGTTTGCAACCCATCTTGTGACATAGGGGTTGATATTTAAGCTGGCAAGCTTATTTATGATGCCCGAGTGGGGTATTGTGTCGAAGGCTTTTGCGAGGTCCAGGTAGGCTGTGTGGACTGCCTTCCCCTCATCTATGGCCTTGGTAACTGTTTCAAAGAAGTCAACTAGGTTTAAGAGGCAAGATCTGCCCTTAACAAAGCCAAATTGGGTAGGGTCCAGTGTCTGGAGGTTCCCAATGTCTTTGTTTATGAGTTCCATGATGATACGCTCCATAGCTTTGCAGACCAGACTAGTCAGGCTTATAGGGCGATAGTTCCCGGGGTCCATTGTGGCACTGCCTTTGTGGAGTGGGACCACTGTTGCTGTACGCCATTCTTTGGGTACATATCCTGTTGTAAGGCTGAGACTGAACAGTGATTTTAAGTGAGGGTTCAGTTCTTCTTGGAGCTCGTGTAAGATGCAGCCCAGGACACCGTCCAGTCCCATTGATGCTGTATTTTTTGCTTTGGAGAGGGCAGCTTTCACCTGTGCATCTGTGATGTCTGGGAGGCCACATTCTGTTGGGATAGACATTTGCTCTTTTCGGGGGGAAGGGGGGAGAAGTTTGCACTGAACCTGTCTGCCAGGATGTTGGCAATGTCTGTGGGTTCAGTGTATTTTTTGCCATTTTGCACTAACTCAGAGCATATCTGGGAGTTGCCACCCAGATTCTTGACATAACTAAAGAAGGCCTTGTGATTATCTTTAGTGACTTGGGCAATTTTTCTTTCAAGGCTGGCCTTTGATGATTTTATGAGGGATTGTAGTTTCTTGCTAGTACTGATCAGAGATGCCTTCCCTTTTTGGGATTTTGCTCTATCATGTAGTAGCTTCCTCCTTCTGTTGTATAGCTTATTTATGGCCGGGATCCACCAGACAGGTCTCCTGCTTTTGGAAGAGTGAGTCTTGGTTTTATTTGGGATAGCACAATCCATGCATTCCTGTAGGTGCTCATAGAATGCAGTTGTAAAGGATTCTGCAGTTTGGGCAGTATTTTCCACTGGCCCAGGGGCTTTGAAGGATTCCACCTTGGTTTTGAGAAGTGTGAAGTTTGCTTTTGAGAAATTTTTCACAGTGGTTTCCTTGGCTGGGGGTGGGGATGGGATATGGATGTCCAGTGAGATTAGTTTATGGTCTGATCTTACCAATGAGGGGTTTACCTCTGGTGTGGAACATAGAGTCCCCATGTTGGTGATGACCAGGTCCAATATGTTGTCCCCTATTTTGAGAGTGGTGACCAGTTGTTCCATAGCATTTGAGTTTATAAATTCTAGGAACCATTGGGTAAGGGTGTTTGGGCTTGAGTAGTTTTCCCAATCAATGTTTGGGTAGTTGAAGTCACCCAATATTATGGTGTTTGGAGAGACCTTCATATTCTCCAATGTTCTCAGGAAGGCTGAGTGGAGTTCCTGAGATTGGGAGGGTGATCTGTAGCAGGCTACAAACTGAAAGGCAGTTTTGCCCACTGTTAGTTGCACATGGATGTCTCCGATGCTTCCTGCAGTGCCACTAACCTGGAGGTGTGGGTATCTTTGATGAATATGGATACTCCCCCTCCTTTTGTGTTTCAGTCCGAGTTTTGGGGCCGAAAAGCATGGTATGAGTTATAACCTGGTAGTGCTGGGGTGCTATTGGGAGCCTTGAACCAGGTTTCTGTTACTGCACAGGTATCGATATTCTCCATATATCGAGTGCGTGCACCTTGAGGTTTAGACTTTTGGCGTTGAGTAGCATTACCCTTATTTTTTTTTTCCTTGTCTTGTCTATGGAGGTGGGTTTGTCTTTTGAGCCTTGCCTAAAAAAGGCACTATGGGGGTGGCAAGAGCCTTAGCCAGTATTCAAAAGCCCAGGGGTGACAGGTGCAAGCCATCCCTAGCGAAGCAACATGGACTAACTTCTTTTTTACAATGGAAGAGAGATTGTCTTTAATTAAAATGATTATTCTTCCAAAAATATTATATATACAATACAATCTATATCTCTCCCACCTCCTAAAGACTGTATAAAACCGTTTAAATATTTGGTTCTAAAATTTCTCTGGTTTCTTAATATACCTGAGTTGGCCTTAGATCATAATATAAGAGAGTGGTTGGCAGGAGGTATTAGTTTTCCAGATATAAAAGTATATATTTTATTATCAACCGTTAAAACAATAGCTTTATAGTTAAATACTAACTTTCCTGGTAAGTGGAAAGAAATGCAGAAAAATGGTTAAAATTCAATTACTTAATAACAGCACAACATAGCAAAATATTAAGTAACAACTTTCATTGATTAAGAGATTATTTCTCAGAAAGTAGGAACAACCAAATTAGCTCATACTGCATTACTAAAATGTTAAACATATTTAACAATTTTATATATAAAAATCCAGAATATAAAGTTTGGTTGTTTTATTATTTCCTATAGCTGGAACTTAAGATAGTATTAATACATTCAATTTATCAAAAATTATAAAATTTAAAGAAAAAAAAGATATATTGGCATCATTTGGCAAAAGATTGGAGATACATTCTAATGATTATATTATGAATAAACTGGTTATAAATAAAAAATGTGGCTAGATATACAAATTTGCAGGCAATATTGAACATAAGAGTGAGTTAATGCAACCAATAAGAATTTGTAATCATTTTAGAATGTCAGAACATAATATGAAAGGGCTATTTATCTAAGACATATAAAATGGCTAAAAGCACAAAATTATATTATAAAGAAAATTGTGGGGACTATTTTAGATCAATTAATAGTTATTCTTCAAGTGAAGAAGATAAAAAAAAAATAATGTTGTTATCATCAAAATAAACTACTCTCTCTTTGCATTGGAGATTTTATACGTAGAAATTTCATTACACCACATAAAGGTGAACTGATGCACAATAAATACCTGTTAGATTTTGGTGATGTAAATCAGATATAAGTGCTGACTGGTAACACATGTTTAATGATTGCACATTGTTGAAGACATTTTGGGATAATGTGAATTCTTTTTACAGACTATTTTTAATGATAAATTTAATTTAACTAAATCTCTGCGTTTATTTAATGCACCAATTCCTACATGTGTTGCTAGAACAAAATATCCTCTTCTCTGTCATATATTGGCTATGGCAAGGAAAGGCATTGCCAAGAACCGGAAGAATGAGTCTACCCCTACTTTGAAAGAATTTATGAGCATTGCTAATAATGTATGTCAACTTGAACTAGTTACAATTAAGACAAGATGAGATAGAATCACTTCATATTATAACACTTGGTTGAAATGTAAAGATCTGTTAGAAAAAAATAGATAATAGTTATGTAAATAATGTTAGAAGCTGAAATTTGCAAACAAATATATATTGTTTACTAGACACCTCTGTAAATAGTTGAGATCGATTTTATTTGTTGATAAGACATCTTGTTTTATAGTTATTTATTGTATTACAATTTTAATGTTACATATTAGTTGGATTTTAAAACTTTTAATAAAAAGAAGTAATAAAAAAGACTAACCTTGACAATTGAGAGTGCATCTACAAATTCATCCTTGTCCTGACTAGCTTTGTCCTCCTAGAATTGTGATGTACATTATTAAGGGGGATACAATCAAGGAAAAATTGCTTCATGACTTACTTGCCTTATAACTCATATGATCCTATAAAAAGAGAAGTGTCAAGAAATGTCATGACACAGGTATTTCATTTGGTAACAGATACTTTAGCCCTGGCTAGCTGTCTTGCCTATATTTGAATACATGCATGAGTACATCCACCCCATAATAACTGCTCTACATTGATGCATTTTATTGTCAGTAGACTGAATGTTAAAAAAATCATTACTTTCATCAAAGCACTTTAAAAATGAACCATGTGTTATTTGATTAGGTATCCTAATTAAAACATTGACTATTTACCCCTTAATCTTTAAAAAATGAACCATGTGTTATTTGATTAGGTATCCTAATTAAAACATTAACTATTTACCCCTTAATCTTTTGACTCCCACAGGGACATGAACTGCACAAAGAAGTTGTTTATTTATTTGTATTTATTTTCTGGGGTAGAGCAGTGATCTCCATGGACCTTTTTTAGAGTCAGTTGGCGAGGTGTGTTTGGTTAAGTGACTTGCGCAGAGTCTCACATTTAGGCAATGGAAGCTGAGAGAATCAAACCCTCAGTGTTCATTTCCAACTTATGACATGCTATGATATGACTTGAAAGTCACACAAATCAAACCTGGTTAAGTGACTTACTCAGAGTCACAGTTAGGCAGTGCAGGTTGAGGGAATTAAACCCTTGTTCCTGTGGAGTTGTTTGAATGAACCAGCCTGTCCCTTTTGAAAGTCACATCTTCTTGTTCTCCTTTTGGTGTTTGCCTAAGACTCTATCTTATATATCTATTCATAGTCCCTCATCTAATGTCATTACTTTGTGGGTGGGGCTTCTCAACATTCTGTGAAGAACAAGGGACTTTTATAATGTTAGTTGAACACCAAACTTGATGGAGTCTTTACTGTGCTAGTATGAGTGGATCTCCTGTAACCTCTCAGTGTATTTCTAGAAAGTTCTCATTTTCACAATCCTGACGTCTTTACTGATATTGTCCATGAACTACTTTATTATGTTCTGTTTCTGTGTCATAGCTGAATGCCTTTCTCATATTGTATCCCAATATTTTGGCAACATTTTTTAAATGGAGACTATTGAACGTAGGCCCATTTTTTACTTTAATTCCATTGGCATTCCAAACATGGACAATATTTTATTCGGTACCTGCATGACTGTGCACCCAGAGCTATTTATAGGATCAAGGAAATCAATGCTGACTTCTGGTAACTCTGATATAATCTAGGCAGTGATAATCTAGCATACAATATATTTTTTCAGAGCCAACTCTTATTAAAAAATCCATTTCAGAGAACCGTGTTTTCTCCATAGTATAGCTTTACTTTTGATAATGCACTTAGAATTTTTATTTTATTGAAGTGTTTTGTTAACCGTGTTGCCCAACTAGGTTAAGGCTCATTTTTAAGTGGAGATCAAAGAGCACCGCGTGATTAAATGACTTACTCAAAGTCATATGGTAGGCAAACAGAGACTGAGGGAATCAAACCAAGGACTACAGGATGAAGGCTGTTAGTAGCTTATATCCCTAATCTTCTACACTAAACTATCTAGACTAATATGTAGTTCAATAATTAGTCTCATACCTTTTAGCAGGTTTCTCTCACTCTTTGGCCCAGATAATTCACTCTGCCATTTTTTATTTCTTTACCATGCCTGCCTAAAATCATCTTTGGCTTATGTGTACCCTCCTGTATAATTCCCTTCACTGTGCATAACACTGTGTCTTTATCTGCTCCCTATTTTATTTCAGCTATTGTTAACACTTTTGGAGCAGTACACTCTGCAATGATGTCTGATGATTTTTCAGCTAGTCTGTCAATATACCTCTCTTGTTACAGTAAATGTGTACTTTGAGACCTGTAGGAGTTTTACTTTTAAATACACTCTATACTTGCCTGAAATGGTTTTTATTCTAACTTCATTAGGTTAATAGCAGTTTTATCAATCTGCAGACAAAATAAAAATGTGAATGTTCCTTCCAGAAGTTTGTGTTTGACTTCTGAATTTCTTCCTTTATGGGTTCATCTGTTTCTTCATCTTCATTTGATGTGCCTGTGTTTAAAGGAGGGGTGCTGGGAAAATGCATATATTAACAACTACAGACGTATTAGCTTAACTTTAGTTGTTAGGAATTGTTTTTAACATAGGTTCATAGCTAACTACTAGGATAGCTGTACTTCAGAGCCATTGTAAGCCTAAAAGCATTTCCTTTTAAATGTGAGACTGAAACCCTGTACCTTGAATTTGTGGGTAAATACCTTAACCATTATGCCAAATCGCAACACTGGTGTAAAGGAGGTGTTGCAAAAAGAGGGTAAATAAGATAATCTAGTAGCCCTACTCCAGTATGATTTCTTAAATGGAAGATCAACTCTAAAAAAAAGTGTGTACTTCCATTAGCCATTTAGCTGTACTTCAGATGCAGTGGTGCAGCGGTTAACATTGTCGTCTCACAGCAAAAGGTTT